>NC_069362.1:42452196-42755227 GCF_021730395.1 Mercenaria mercenaria
TATTAGATATAAAGATTTAAGGACGACATACTCTTTCTTATTCATTTAAGATAATTTCGGGTTTATAATCTACAAATGTTATCAAATTCGACAATTCATTTTTAATACAATAAGAGCCGAGCTAGAAATTAATATGATATCAGAACTCCTGAAATCCTCAAAAATATGCTTATGCTTTTATTGATTTATAATGTAGTACTTCTCGTTTTCAGCTATCCATATTAAATTGAATACATATAAAAAATATAACGACATACTTTGATAAGGGCGCAATTTACTCAACATTTTGCCGGAGACTTATAAATTGCATCTTAACTAAAAATACCGGCAGACAATTAGAGCATGGAAACAACAAAAAGAAAAGTAAACGAGTGTACAATTTGCGATGGGCTCTTGTCAATATTCTGTGATCGATCTCTGTCGCATTTCCGAGATTATTACATATTTTTTTCAAAAAAGGTATGTACTGCCCCGAGGCACGCAGATGCTGAAAAAATGTCGGTAATTCTGTGATATATGTATGAAGTCGCACTGTGGAAGGCGCATATAGCTGCAATGCTATTTTTAACCTCATGTCTCAGAATTTTAATTTAAGAAAATGAATGATTTTCAATTAATGTTGTTATAAAGCATGCCATTTATATAACATATATTATACAAAAAAAATCAAATCAGAGAGAGTTTTTTTTTCTGTCGCATCCATGTCATTTCTTTCTTTACGTACAAAGTATCGGCAATATTCCTTCTAAGCAATTTGTGCATTCTCTAGTTTTCACTGAAAGTCATGTGCGTGTAAGCTGTATTTACGTTCGAAGAATGCCGCATTGCTTTGTGAGATTTAGTTTTAAAAAGTTGTATAATCAGAATCAATCAAAACTGATATATAATTATTATACCGAAAATCTTCATTCCCACTAAATTCGCGCTAATAGGAATATACTGGCATTTGAGTTTCTGAGTTTCAACAATTTAAAGAAGAAAACAACTGTTAGAAATTGTCAAACTTGATTCCGACATTCTCGCAAACCAGATGTCTACCGTAGTACCCCGGTTCGTCTCGGATACCATGTCGAACTAAATACGGGATGGAGCAGCATGATTTTTTCCGCCTTAGAGTCAAATCAAATATTCAGTCTTTACTACCGTCTAAGTGCGTACCGTCTAGAAATTTAAAACAATTGTATTTCATTCCGTTGAGAATAAAGGGAACAGATAAGCACGTAGAAAAAATATAAAGAACGAATGAAAAGGTATATGTAGTACACACACAAATAAAAAAAACAACGAACGAATCCTTGTTTCGCATTTTGCAAAACTGTTTAATTTCGAACATGCGCCCTGTGGCTGACACGCGGCCATTATCCGGTCCAATAGAAGTTCAAAGTGCTATACCGCATGCGGTGCTTGTGATCATGTTGTATATTGAAAATTGAGGGTCCTCTAATTAGCGCAGGCTTGATCTTATCTTCCATACCGGCTTCGGTGTTGTTAAGTAAGTACTTATACGCTATATGACTTTTAAATTTAAGATGAAATTCCAGTTAAATTTTTAGTGTAATAACTTACAATTTTTTTCAATATTCGACATATACACTTCGAAACGAAATTGTGAATATGTTCAAATTCATTTTTTTTCAAAATAAAATAAAATAAAATAAAATAAAAATTTAAAAAAATGATAATAGATAAACGATATGACAAATATATATTTCTTTTGCGGAAGGTGGGGTGTATAAATTCTCCAGGACTATCATCTCCTCTCCATAATCTGACTAAGGCAGACAAAATATTTTTTTCATCTTTATAAAGCATAAAAATAATACACCTATATCAAATTCATTTCATCTAAAAATGGTGTCCAGGAAGGATGAAATTGGGAATCGAACCCGGACCTCAGCGGCAATAAAATCTTCCAATAAACTCGGAACGGCCGTTTAATATCATAAATAAGCGGTTTACGTCACAAACGCTTTTCAGTTTTCAATGAAAATATTAGAAATAACAACCAATTCACGTGTATTCCATAACAATAGTGTGCCAGTAATTAAGTTTCGATGGTGCCTTAAGAAATATAGCATTAACATCCTGATACCTAATATGTTCTTTTTTGTGGTAAGGTCTGGTGCCAGTGCCTTTAAACCTCACTGTGCGACTACTGATAACACCTTAGAATTAGAAAAAAAAAGAAATACGAAATAGGTGAGATTTTGTCCAGACAACTAATTTTATAACTTTGGCCTTAATTTAATATCACAAAGTACCAGGGGGGTTGAATCTCTATATGCACCCCGCCTGGGGGTACCATGTAAGGCTTAACGGCACTGGTGCGGTCAATAGAGATAATATAATCTCGGTGGAACGTGTATAACATATCAAAATCCTGAACTTCTTTCAAAAGAGATGGCGTCAATAATCAGGGGCGGGGGGGGGGGGGGTTAGCTAGTATATGCACCCCGTCTGGGGATACCATGTAAGGCTTAAAGGCCTAGATTTTGGCAGTGGGCCAAGGGATTTCTGTCCTCACCAGCACAGTTGGGGGCTAATGACCATCACAGTATGGTTCCAATAAACAAGGGTCATTGTTTATTGGAGAGTCAGTCTACCTTTCAAGTGTATCAAGTAGTGAGAAGGGGAAACAATGTAAATTATTTTAAATTAATGAATAATTAATAACATTAAAGTTTTTACTAGGATTTTTTTGGACATTTCTGTGTAAAGAAAAATATTGTTATCAAAACACAATAATAAATAATCAGGAACTTATTTTCACACTAATAAAATAATGAGAAACTTAAAGAAATATGCAAGCTTTTATTTTTTTCAAATTGGGGTCTGGAGAATTGTGATATTTCAGAAAAATGTGACTTTCACTCATCTAAAGCTGGCAGAATACTGTAGATAACATTTGTCTAAAATTGAAAACAATATGTGCATTTCAAAGTTACAAAGCAAAGCAACATACTAAAAATGAAAATTGAGTGCAGATGGAACACAATAATTTTATATTAATTTGTTTGTCAGCACAAAGAACTCATGAAGTTTTCACTATATTTGTGTTTTATTATCAGTATTATTTTCAAATTTATTACTGTATCTTTTATCATCCTATATGTAATATAATAATAATAATAATAATAATAATAATGATAATAATAATAATAATAATAATAATAATAATGATGATGATGATTATTATTATTATTATTATTATTATTATAACATTAAAGTAATAGTTATTATCTTCTATATAATATCAAAATAATAATTATTATTATTATCATTCCACATTCACTGAAGAAAATTAATTTCTTTCAACTCCACTGCACACATCTCCATGGTCTAGTTGGGGTCCCTGCTGTGCTAACTGCCCTCTAATCAGTTACTGTTACATAATCGCTGATAAGCAGCAGATAAGATGGGAGTTGTATATTGGATTTGGGGGGGGGGGACACTTATATAGTACTGAATCTAGGCCTTTAACGGCACTGGTGCGGTCAATACAAGCGATATATCCTCAGGGTGAAAGGCGCTATCTATTAAAGTTGCTAGGGTCGGGTCACAACTATGAATAGCAAGAATTAATTTTAGAAACAACATAGTAACAGGAGCCGACTGTTTCTGGAGCATACAAAAAAAAAATAAGCCCGAAAGAGTTTTTAATATTATATTTATTATTATTATTATTTTATTATTATTATTATTATTATTATTTACCAGATTTTTATAGCGCTCTTTTCATCTATAAAATAATTTCTATTATATTAATTTAAATTTTAGTTAGTTAAAATATGTATATACAAATGTTATTTTTATTGTTCTATATATTATAATCAAAAGGCCAAATACTTTCTTACCAACCAGGATCTTTTAAATTATTTTGATTTTAAACATATACGTATTTTTAAGCCATAACTAGGCTAATTTTAGACAATGATTTTAAAACTAGGAGACATATCCTTGCAACCACTTTACATTTCGGCAAGGATGGTCACCTGTTTTTACTAAATTAGTTTTAAATATATTTTTATAACTAAATTTTATTAAAACTTTAGGCAAAATAAAAATCAGAAATAAGAGTCTTTGTGTTTTCGTTTTTCGGCAAAGGCCGATTCTGATTTTATCAAATTTTATCAAATTTTAGCTAGCTTTAACAGTTTTAACCAAATTTTATTCAATTTTAACTTTTTTTATATAGACTTTATAACAACTGAAATAAAATCATGATAACGGAAACAACAAAATCGACTAAATTAAATTAAAGTTAGGCCAGCAGTGTATATATGTGGAAGGGACCTATGGTGGCATAAGCAAGACCCAGTCCGAGAAAACAGGTATTAGAAAGACGCCACCATAGGAAAATCCAGTAGTAATGATGACCAGTAAACGAACCGACGGAAACAGACAATGGTAAACAAACAACAGGTAAACAGGTAAATTTTAAGTAAAAATTTTCACGCGTAATTTAGACGTCAGATACACAGGATTCGCGTGTAAAACATTTATTAATTCATAGTTTTGCTCCAAATTTTCAGTACCGCTAAAGAACATATATAGCTATAATGCTAGAGCATTTTTAGTAAGATAATAAAATAAAAATAAGCAAAATCACATAAAAACGGACGAATTTTGATAAAACCAACTGTAAAATTTCATACAGCGCGATCGTAAATAACTCTTTTATATAAGGAGTAAAGAAAATAATACCGAAATTACCATTAAATATAGACTTTAGACTAGCAAGTGCAAAATATCGTGCAGTAGGCGTGGCGTGTAATCTATAAATAACCTCTGTACTGACAAAAATCGGACGTATATAAATGGTCTTTTTTAAAGGTGTTGTTAAAGTTTTAAAATGGTTAAAGTTATAATATTAATAAAATAAAACTTAAGAGTATAGATAAGGTTCATGGTTAGTGGCCGTTTTTCTTTAGCGTTTCATGAGTGTACGAAAGGTAATCGCGGTTGTTACCCTAGATGACAATGTTTAATTGTTTATCTCAAAATCTATTCATTATTTTGGCAATTTAGACACAATTTAAGGTGAACACAACAATTAAAACATTACAAAAACAATAAAATACTCCAGCCAAGACCCAGACATGTTCCAAAACTAACACCCGGGCCTTGAATTAAGGTCCCCATTTTACTATATCATGTGGATCTAATTATTTGGAATCAATCCAGGCACAAACCTGTATCTGGCAACGGGTCTCAAAATTCAAATCTCGCTGGGCCTACGATTGATTAGTTTGACTGGAAACAGTCATAACTACGCAGCGCAGCGTAAACAAATAAGAATGAATAAAACAAAACAAAACAAAAAGGATAAACTAGTAGTAAATCCAGTAGGGATGACGTGTAGTAAACAAGCAGACGACAACAGGCAACTGTAAGCATGCAACAGGTAAACAGGTAATTTTCAGTTAAAAATTATATCGCGAAATTTAGGTGCCCCGTACACAGCAATATCTTGTCCCTTTTAAAGCAGATAGGCATTTATCACAAAATCTGAAATCATATATTTCTTTACACATTTTGCAATATTGTTGTTTGTCACTAATATTTTAACCCTTTATATACGTTTTTGCATAAATGTTTTTAGACGTGCTTTACAATTTACTATACATTTTATATGTTTATACCTTTTTTATTTAATTGGGTTTTTTTAGAGATGCTTTACAATCTACGTTTTCAAACCGCATGTTTTCGGCGATATATGGCCTTTTTGTGTCGATTCGCCGTAAAGTCTAACTCACTCCCCGTACACAGGAAACGCTGGTAGAGCTTTTATTATTCAATAGATTTGCTTCAAACTTTCAGCATCGATAAAGGACAAATATAGCTAGAATATCAGGGCATTTTCATTAAGATATAAACATTAAATTAAACAAAATAACATAAAAACAGCCGATTTGCAGTAAAATTACCGGGGAAATTTCATACAGCGCGATCGTAAATAGCTATTATGTTTTGAAAGTAAATAACTTGAAACCACTGCGATCATTTAATTTAGACTTTTGGCTGGAAAAGGCAAACAACAGAATAGAAAAATCTTTAATAATGAAAAAAATGACATCAATTTAAAAACATACAGTAAAGCGAAATTGTTTACTATAATGCGAACAGTAAATATTTAAGCCGTGCCATGAGAAAATCAACATAGTGGCTTTGCGACCAGCATGGATCCAGACCAGCCTATGCATCTGCACAGTCTGGTCAGGATCCATTCTGTTCGCTAACAGTTTCTCCAATTCCAATAGGCTTTAAAAGCAAACAGCATGGATCCTGACCAGACTGCGTGGATGCGCAGGCTGGTCTGGATCCATACTGGTCGCAAACTGTAATGTATCATCCTAATGGCTTATCTAAAGAATGTGAGATTATATACTTATGTTTGCTATGTTAAGAGTTCAGTTTAATCTGCGATGCTGTACTAGCCACCCTGCTTAATAAATATATAAGCTAGAACAGGTCTTCCTGTGATATCTTACAACCACTATGTTGGGTTTTTTCATGGCACGGTTCATTTATCGATATGACATATAATAGGCGTGGCGTGTAATCTAAAAATAAACCTGTGTATGGAAAAGTATCGGTAAACAAATTGTTTTTATAAAGGTGTTTATAAATTACGGTGTTCCGTTTGGTTTATACATATTTTATTTTTAAGTCATTACATGGATAATATACAACAACTGAGATAAGGGAATTAGACAGAAAGCTAATTAGCTTACGGTTGTCCTTTCCCTGAATAAAGATGTACATAAATAAGCATTCATGACATGACTGTTTACAAGTAAGTAATGTAATAAATAATCCAGAAATAAGGAAAATTTAGTGGTAAATCGAAAATGAGTTAAGTAAAGGAATAAAAGAAAACGAAACAACTTAACTATTATTGTTAACCCTTAAATCTAAAGGTAAAGTACAAAAGATCGTATAGCATTTTTATGAAGATAAAATCATTAAAGTTGTGGAATTCATATGTGTATATATAAAATTAAAATACATCATGAGCACCGGATGTATTGTAAGAGTAACCAAACAGGCTAAATTAAATATACCCGAAAGGGATAAAAAAAACAAAAAAAAAAAAAAAAAACGAAAAAAAAACAAAAAAAAAACGAAACACGGACAGTTTATGGGTATTTGTAGAAATACAAATAGGAAAAAAAAAACAGAAGGGTGAACAAAAAAAAGTGTAGGTAGATGTTTTTAATTTTTGTAGCTATGCTGCACCTTAAATTGGTAGCAACGCGTTTTGGTAGTCGCTACCAAAACGCGTTACACTCAACGAAATTTGGTAGTTTACAGAATTGTAGTACCAAAATGCGTCGGATATGTACACATCCAACGAAGAACGGTATTAATAAAAATCTCATGATTTGCAAAAAAAGAAAGAAAGATATTTTGTAACAAATCGACAATAGTATTTCAAAGAGTGTCATGACTGAACTTAATCGCTCATCCGACCTTGGCCTTTCAATCTTGAAAATAAATTCAGTCAAGCAGGCCATGGAACACACGTGAGTCTAACTTTGACGTATAACGAGAGATATTGAAGGAACTTGGTACAACTGTTTACCACAAGTATTTCATGCGTCGGGCGCATGACCCGACCCTTGGGCAGGTTTCACAAACGCTCGTAAGTAAGTATAAACTGTCTGAGGTTAAAATTCTAGCGATTCATGAGAAATGGTCACACAAGATGGGTTGTGTAATACCTTTAGAAGTATATGCAAGGTAGACATGCAACATTTATCCACCAAAATTCTTTAGAAGTTTTCAATGTTGTTTAATATAGTGAAGTGAAATGCAATTAAATAATCCAATTCCGTAGTGAATTTAATTCCTGTGGGTTACGGATTAATTTTTTCACCGAGTTATCGAGGTTGGTCTAGTAAATATCAAGCACTTGTATTTTTATACCGGGCATAATTCTCGTAGTTTCACCTGGTGCTGGAAATTTTTTTACGTACACCCCGGGGAGTAGGACTGCCGTTGGACTGAATGCACAAATGTAAACTCCTGAATTGTTACATCTGTTTTAAAGTTGAGGTTCAGTTGCACATTAGCTAAGCGTCTGTCCATTACTGGACTAAATAACATGTACCTTATCATAATAACTGAATACTTTATGCGACTTGGAACGAGAACCATATTATATAACATTAGGACCTCCACAGAGGTGGCGTCGGTACCAGAGTCTTAGTTGGCGTCCGCTTATAATTTTACATGTAATCAGATCCTTCGCCAGAGAATACTGAATACTTAGCGCTAGAGAGCGCAGATCCTTCGCCAGAGAATACTTCAAATATTTAGCGCTAAAGAGTGCAGATCCTTCGCCAGAGAATACTGAATATTTAGCGCTAGAGAGCGCAGATCATTCGCCAGAGAATACTGGATATTTAGCGCTAGAGAGCGCAGATCCTTCGCCAGAGAATACTGAATATTTAGCGCTAAAGAGCACAGATCCTTCGCCAGAGAATACTGAATATTTAGTGCTAGAGAGCACAGACCCTTCGCCAGAGAATACTGAATATTTAGCGCTAGAGAGCGCAGATCCTTCGCCAGAGAAATAAAGAATAATAGTTAGTGCCGTAGATGAGAAAGTTTATCTGGCGAGGTGGAGGAGGTTATCGGGTGAGCCGAAGGCGAACCTGATAACGTCCGGAGCCGAGCCAGATAAACTTTCTCCATCTTAGGCACTAACCTGTTATTCTATTTATCTTGTCATTAATTCATTTTCCGATATTTGGCAATTTATTTTACAAAAATAAGTGTGCGACAACCGCTTTAATGACGTCATATTCGTAATGACGTCACTTATATAATGACGTGATTACCGGCAAAATCGCAATAACTTCTTCGTTTTTGAATAAAAATTCATTATTTGACCACTCATTTTCTTAGTTCGGACATTTCCAACACAATAATGATGGTTTCGTTGCAAAATTTCTTATGACAACAATATCGATCACAAGGTCACATGATCAACTGACCGTATATCACTGGTCACATGATCAACTGACGGTATATCAAGAAAGTTATACGGCACCCTGATATCGGGTCGAAAATACTGCAAGTGACAGGATAATAATGAATGTTTAGCGCTAGAGAGCGCAGATCCTTCGCCAGACAATACTGAATATTTAGCACTAGAGAGCACAGACCCTTCACCAGAGAATAATGGATATTTAGCGCTAGAGAGGGCAGATCCTTCGCCAGAGAATACTGAATACGTAGCGCTAGAGAGGGCAGATCCTTCGCCAGAGAATACTGAATATTTAGCGCAAAAACAGACCCTTCGGCAGAAAATACTGAAAGTTAAGCGCTAGATAGTGCAGATCCTTCGGCAGAGAATACTGAATATTTAGCGCTAGAGAGTGAAGATCGTTCGCCAGAGAGTACTGAAGATTATTTTTCTTACATACCGTATTTTACAAATAACAGGTAGAAATATTTTCTTTGTAGCACTCTTTCTTATAGTAGAGCGCGGGAAATTAACGTCCGTAAGCAGAAGTGACGTCATGATGTTTTGCGTTACATAACATAACGATCGTTTTTGGCCCAGAAATTGTAAATGTAAGCCATGGCCATTCCTTGACAAAACTGTCAAATTGATTTGCAAGAACTGGTTTCGTTTTAACAGAAATAAATGAAAACCTTTACCTACCGATTTACAGCTGGGTTACATTTCCAGCTGGGTTACATTTCCAGCGGGCGTCAGAATAGCCGGTTATCCAGTGTGATTCAGATGCGAAGGAATTATATCATGAGGGCGCAGCCCGAGTGATAATGACGCATCTGAACGACAAAAAAAATGATTTATTCAAGAGCAAATCATTGAATGAGATATATTTTTTCGATTCTAACACGTTACCAAGGATTTTTAAGTACATCCTTGACGACATCCATTAAATATTTGCACGTCAATCGGTTTCTTTTCCAGCGCGCCGCTATGCCGTTTGACGCCATAACGTAATAATTGTGACGTCAGAACAGTTATTTGTGTATAACTGTTTTCGGCCTTCTTTGATTAATAGGAAAATAAATCGGACCGTGTTAGAATTCCAATTTGATGCCAATTTAAACGATAGTATCGACGACTTTCATATCTAAAAAGGTAATATTCAGTTTAGAATATTCAGTTTCTTATAAAGTATTTTCTGTGGAAAATTGTACACATGACTTGTTTTATATCAATTAATTCCATCGGAAAAATTTCCCATGGGAAATATATCCTGTAGGAAATATTTCCCATGGGAATATTTTAAAAGTCTTCCCATCGGAAATATTTCCCATAGGAAATGATTCCCATAGGAACGTCCTCCCATGGCCAAAATATGGGAACGGTTTCCCATGGGAAAATTTGTATAATAATAAAATTACAAATAACTTTTTCCAAAGTCATGTTATGATGTGCCTAGTGTAGAATAAGTTTAAAAGGTAATGATTTATCATTTTAAGAAACAAATATATTTCCCATGGGAAATCCATTTTCCCATGGGAAATTTATCACATGTTCTTCCCATGGGAAAGTTATTTTCCCATGGGAAAGTTATTTTCCCATGGGAAAGTGTAAAAGACCACATTCCTATGGGAAAATAGCATTTCCCATGGGAAAGTTCAGTTTTTAATGTTGACTGCTGCATTGTTGGTGGCATAAAATCAAATTGAAAAGTATGGCGTGCATGAGAATTTGAAGTACTTTACTTTTGCGAAAGAATTTTTAAGATAGCATGTACAGAAGTACTTGCTGTTTTTGCCACATATTTGCGTGGCAAATTAAAATTGGCGGCATTTAAACTTTAAGGTACTTTATAATGTTTGCAATATATTACCTAAAGTGTCACTTTTGTTCCGCCAGATGTAACTTGATTTGATTTGCATATTGGAACAAAAGAAATAATGTGACATTTTGCAATTTTGTTTGTAATATTTCCCGAGCAATAACTAATTTCAGATGCAAGTCAAATATTCCATAAAGACAGGAAATAATCATGATCATCGCAATTATTATATGCGATGTCTTAATATCTTGTTGATAAATCCTTCCTCTCTACCACTACCCGTCATACCTACTTGTAGAATAAACAGAAACGGTAAAAGGATAAAGTTTTCTGTAATTTACTTTGCTACAAATAAAGCAAGACCCGTCAATTCAAATTCAGAACCCTTAATTTTCTGTCAGTTGCTTTGTATATTTATAATGTCTGATTATGACTATTTTTCTGTAATAAGACTTCGCGTCTTTGGTTGATGAACAAAGTCATTCTGTAAATTAAAAAAATAAAAATATATTCAGTTTGATTATGTAAAGCATTGGCGTATATACGAAGTATCAGGATCATGCATACTAGCATTCTAGACCAGTATTGTTTTGATAACTAAGCTGCTATACGTATACCGCTTTTGCCTGGAATACTAATATTATACTTAATTGGGTTAATGACATGGAGGCGCACGTAATTTCACAAATTATGGCCCGTACTTGTTTTGTGTAATGTCCTTTATTTTCACTATACAAACAAAAACGACAAAGTGCTAAGAACAAAATGATCAAGAAAGAGATAATCAGGAGAGAAAGGGAGACTGTATTTCAATGGAAAGCTAACGACTTCCGATTTTCATTTCGCCAGATATCACGAACACTGAGACGAAAACAGAGACATTTACTGTAATCACGAGGTCATCTTTGCTGAACACAAAAATCTTTTTAGCTTTTAATGCTATTTTTATGAAATTATTTTACTCCATGGCTTCGAAGGGGCTTCAGTGGCCGAGTGGTTAAGGTCGCTGACTTCTAATCACTTGCCCCTCAACGATGTCGGTTCGATCCGCACTCGGGGCGTTGAATTCTTCGTGTGAGGAAGCCATCAAGCCCAGTGGTTCTACCCAGGTGCCCGCATATGATGCAATAATGCACGGAGTGGCACCTGGGGTCTTCATCCACCATCAATGCTGAAAAGTCGCGATATGACTAAGTCTTATAATTGTGTCGGTGCGTTGTTAAACCCAACAAAAACAAAATCAATGGCCTCGTTCTCTCCTAGACTTAAATTGATTCACTGAAATTTATCAAAATACTTAGAAAAATACCAGATGTGCTAACCCAAAAAAGTTCGTTACCTCTATAACTGTAAATATATCGAAACACAAAAAGATGCTCATTTTACACTGTAAGATGTTTTTATTCGTTCTTGTAATACAATATATAAACAAGAAGAAATGAAACTCTTATATAATTTATATACCAAATACAAGCTTAAAAATCTTTAAAGGTAGTCCGTTATACATGTATTCAAAAATATATAATTCTTACAGATTTGGTTTGGTTACAATTAGAAAAGAAATACTTATTCCCATTGCCAGTTTTGTGACATATTTTTGTTTAATGATGTAGATCTACATGTTTTGTCAAATTTTAAAATTAGCTAAATTGCCTACCCACTGTTAATAAAGAACTGTCTTATATACTATTTCATTTACAAGAAATATTTTTATTGGTTTAACGATTTTATTCTGTAACTGTACCTTTAAAGTTGTGTAAAATAATGTCTCATTTGAATATGTTTGCTTAGCAACAGAATGTGAACAGACCGTAATGTGACAATGATGTTCTTGCGAACGGAATTAATCTTAATCGCAGGTAATACGCAGGCAAACTACATGATTCCTCATGCTGTTATATCATTATACAAAATCAGAACGGATGTAATTGTTAACTCTTTTGTGTGATTAGATCTACTTCACAACTAAAACATATTTTGTGTTTTCTGGTATTTCGCGTTCATGGGATTCGTTTAGTCTTTTTGTATGATAGAGTTCCGATGTGATCAGTACATTGGGTATATGGCAAGTTTCATTACTCCTCACTGACAGATTCCGTCAGACCAAGGCTTCTATTTTTTTTTGCTTGCTCCAAAGGATCTTTTTTAAAGATTTTATTACCTAGATATCTAGTTTTTCGATGTATCTTCCTTTTTGTCTTCCTCATTTTTTCTATTTATATAATTATGTCATACTTAAATGGAAGTTATTTTTAAAAGCTTAATTTATTTAAATAAATAAGATATATTATGTAATAGAAATATCACTGCATAAAACTGAAGTTGACCTTTCTCGTAAGATGTTTCGTCCTTTGCAGTGCCTAAACACAAATATATGTTTCCCTATAATATGTAGAAATTCGCGGTATTCCGGTATTCACTGGTGTACCAGTTTTAATAGCATTGATTGATGATGACATGTACCATAACACAAAGTATGTGTACTGCTATTCTTTTTATATTTCTGTACGTGTAATATGTGGAAGTTAGGAATAAATATCTCCATGACGTTGACGTTTTATCTTTCCAAAAATGCCGACATAGAACGTGTCTCAATTTTACTACTCACATCGAGAAAGGCAAACTTAAGAACAAACACTCTGTTTCTGTAAAATATAAATAAAGTCAGGTAAACTTAGACCTGGAAATTTCGCGGCACGTCCTGCCGTGCATAAAATAATATCAAGATTAACAAACGTAAGTCATGATACCTAACCCTGATACCATGTATTAGTCTCAGGGTTTTAATAGGAATTGGGTTTTTTTTATGTTTAAATGAGCTGCATGTCAGAAATGAAATAAACAAGACTATTTTTGTTATAAGGTTTTCTCTTACAACGTAGCAAACAAAATAAAACAGCAAAACAAACAAATAACATTTTTGTACAAGATGTGCTCAAGGATACTGGATTAAATTTGTAAGAGAAATACAATGTGCTGGTATTTCCCCTTGAGATATCTACTATTAAGATGTGAAAATTAACAAATCATGTTTTTGTCTAGATTTTAACAACAGCATTAACTTTTCGCTTTGATTTTCAAATTGAGAAGTTTTTTTTAAATTTTCAATTGCATTCAGAAAATAAAAAATCACTTCCATTTAATAAGAACTTTGATGAAGTTTCATTTATAGGCAAACACTCTGTATATTAGAAGGAAGCAGCTGTTGGTGGTATTCTATAGTTTGTATCACAATGCCTCGAACGTACGATGTAAGGAATATGTATATAAGATGACGTATGGAGAATACGTTGTTTCAATGTAAGATTGAACTATTTTTCGCCTTGCTAGCACCGAATGCAATTATGTCATGAGTGGCACAGACATGTGCACGATTACAAAATTATGTCCATGTGAATGGCCGATCGCTTGACTTTATATGGAAACTACATACAGTTTTTTTATGTCCCTACAAAGCTTCTTACTCTAGTAGATAGAATATATCGCAGAAGCCTCATTTTATTTCATTTTTTGTGCACCTTCTATCTTATTGCAGCTTAATTTTGATAAACTTATTTAGTTATTTGTAATTTATGTTATACATGTTGTTAATATTATCATTTCGTTTTAGCCCGCCCGCTTAGCTCAATAGGGAGAGCGTTTGTCTACGGATCGAGGGGTCGTGAGTTCGATTCCCGGGCAGGCATTCAGATATATGTCTGAAATCATTCGTCCTCCACCTCTGATTTATGTGGGGAAGTTGGCAGTTACTTGCGGAGAACAGGTTTGTACTGGTACAGAATCCAGGAACACTGGTTAGGTTAACTGCCCGCCGTTACATAACTGAAATACTGTTGGAAAACGGCGTTAAACCCACAACAAAACAAAATCATTTCGTGTTAACTATAGCAGTTATACTGTTTGAAACAGCGGGTAAAGCAGGTGATAATCTATCACCTACAGAAAAGCATAAAATAAAATTGGGTTTTCTGGAGATAAAACAATTACTATTAGATTGGTTCTGTTAGCCTCTTGATATACTGTAGCTATGTTTTCAGTAAGACAAGAGATATTTTTAACAGTGTAATTCTCTGGTGACCATAATTCTCGCATTTCACACACGACTTCTTGTTTCAATTGAACTAAAAGCAAATAATTCAATTTATGTTGTTTTAACGTTGTTTTAACGCAATAACATATGTTTAGAACATTTGTTATACGACGAGGTTAACTAAAAGTGCATCAAGCATTAGGGAAGGGATTATGCATTGATTGTTGTTCAGATCTTTAAAAAATAATATCAGAATGCATTTACGTGATGGTAGAATACGATTACGTTTTTCCACACTTTTTCAGGTTACATTATTACGTTTGGTTCTTATCCCATGAACAAAAATATAAAGACTGTAGAATATATAGTTCTGAACCAAATCTTTGAAATATGCGATCAAGCTAGTATCTGACTTTTTATCGTTTTTAAAATTTATTTACTGTTATTTAATTTTATGAAATATCAAATGAGAAAATAATCATTGATAACTTCAGAGAAGATAATTGTATTGATCTATATTATGTATATACCAATTCATTTGTTACGATTGCAATAAGTTTGGTTTGATTTCAAAATACAAATAATCATAAGAAATGTTGCGAGATTGGATAACAACTAGCGGAAAAGCATAGAGAGAATGGTCTTGCAGAAAAACAGTCTTTGAATTATTAAGAAACTTTGAATGCGTTAAGCACAAAGACGGTTTTTCACTTTGTTTAACAAAATAACTCGGGTTGCATATTAATAACTTAGTGTATGACTAAGTGGCAGCATGTTTCGAACTTGGAAAGTAAAATACGTTTCTTTCAACGACAGTTCAAGAATCCAAAGTGATTAAAATCCAGACTTTAAGAACAACTTAAAACATAATTCATACATCTTTCAACTGGAAACATTCGAAATCTTAAATATTAAATGTTTGACGCCTTTAAATCATTACGAGTTTATCAATGTTTTGTCTTATATAAGCATTGTTTTTCGATCAGTTTCAAAATTTTAATTTCAATATCGAGGTAACAAAAGCAACATACAGTAAACTGATTTAATGGCATTACATAGTCAGCGCACCTGCTCGAGCCATCGTCAACGTACAATTTTCATGACGTCATCATTTGAAATACGACTTCACTGATACTATTTTATATAATTGAATTTTGCGGCATTCATCATTCAATGTACGTGTGACAGACTGCTGAAATAAAATACACAGAGGACATGTTTTCTGTAGGAGTAGGGATTCCTGACAATTTCTTTAAGTTAAAACAATCATTTTACAATCTCATATTGTAGAATAGAAAGAGGCAGCATTTCAAATTTTGGCCATTAATTCAGGATTCCTTGAAAATTTATCATTATATTCATGCAAAGAAATACATTTAGGGTACCTAGGGACTTCAAAACTTTCATGGTTTTGTACTCAGTATTTTTGTTTTATTGTGTCCTGAATTAAGACGGAGTACATCAGAATATCTTGGAACCATTAAATGAAAATAACTAAAACACGTTAGAAATATATAGAAGTTCATGTGATTATAAACAACATTTTGACTTTCTGCAAAAACGCACAAGAGGTTTATTTACGTAATGCTTAAGGCGGCAGTAAATTGTCTGTTTACTATAGATTCACCCCGTTCGAAGGGACAAAATATTTTTATTTGGAAAAACATTTGACTGTTACATATTTTCTCCCGAATCCTCTTCTTTAATACCAGGCAGGAAAACAGTTGGCAACTATTCCATTTCTACCTGGCTTCTCATCAACCGAAAGCACTATACGGGTTCCGGTGAAGCCCAAACCTTCTACCTGTTGTTCCCGAGTCGTATGCCTGAACCACTTGGAGATGTTGTCCGATGGAACTGCATCCTTGCTTTAAAAGTACTTTTGTATAAGGCGCAGTAAAATATAATTCTAAATCTTTTCAACATATTGTTTGAAAATTAAAAATCTTGTCATCGAGCCTCACGTTCCTGTCTATATTCATCTAGTGAAAAAAGACCAAGGTAGTTAAACTTTAACATGATTACAAGCCACACATATTTGGCAGAATCACAGACAAATTAAAGAAATAATAATTGTTCAGCAATTCTCTAAAGATTTCAAACACAATCTGAGTAACAGAAACCGTTGGGGATCCTGGCTTTTTTAAGGGAAATTTTTCAATAGGGATTTAAATGTAGACCGTGGATCAAGAGAACATTTTGTTATCAAACTCATAACAGCTACGTTGAATTATATGTTTTGAATTTGTAATTTGTGTTTTGCTTACTTATCTCATATTTACATATTTTTTTTGAATTTGCTACGATAAAGATATAGGTCAATGTGTTTAAAATTGTTGAATAACTGACACTGCTACGGCGTTACAAAAGCTACGGCATTACGAAAAACAAGATCATTTTATGAGTCGCAACACTTGATTTGTAGCGTCATGTTTTCATAAGTTATTATAACAATATTTACTAGATGTGGGTATATATGGGTCAAAAGTACAAAATGTAACCGTGGCCAAGCCATATGACTACGGCAACCAAAGATACAATATTTTCCTCGCATGTTTAAATCTCCTGTGTAGATGTGATTTGTAAGTCGGCATTTATTATGCCGTTTAAAACAATAGTGTTTAATTTGCAGTTTTTTAGAACTTGTAAAAACTCCCTTTCAAATTTGCACACTTCATCAACCGCCACGAGTTGACGATATATAATTTTCAAAACAAAGCAATTAAGGCAACAAATTTGTAAATAAATCATTTAAATCACAATTTCTTTGGAAGCATAAATTTAAATGTAATGAGGCTTCCACACATTTCAAACACACTCGTTCATTTTAAATCAAACTCCACAACACTTAAGGTAGTTTTGCGTGTTCGAACATCTTTTTTAAAAATGTAAACTTTTATCAAACTCCTATTTTTCAAATCCTATAATTATGATAAGAATGTTCAGTTAATCATAAATATATCATCATTTGCTTTCTTTTTTGCTAGACTGACAATTGAAATATTTGGACCTCAGACAAAGTTTCGTAACAGTAGTCCAATTCCGTAACTATACTTTTTACCAATATAGATTTGGTTTAAACAATATTTATTTTCCAAATATGCACTTCATACAAACATATATTCATGTGAGAGTAAGCTAAAAACTTGTACTAAAAGCGTTTTCCTAAAATAGATTCAGATGAATCTTCTCACTGCAATCATAAAACGAAATTTCGATTATTTGGACAAATAATGTTTCAGTCCGCGCGTTTGTTTTCGAGATATGTGTCCATAATTAGTTTGATTTGCAAATCCTATGCTGAGATTAAGCCATATATTCGAATTATTTCAGGAATCGACAATTTAATTGTAGATAGTAACGTTCCCTTTGATGAAAATGTAATCCTGATTTGCCATTTATGTATAGACTGATGTTCATTTCCCCAAGCCAGTTCCGATCTTTATTCTGCATTATCCTGATAAATTACTTCAAGCCGTACACGTCCAATATACCAAAAGTGCAGACCTCCCTTAGCCGCAAAACAGCGACTGCATTAGTGTAATGATAATTTGCAAAATATCTTTATTTATATCAGTATATAGTAAAGTATATTTTATGAAAAACATTGATCCCAGATAACGTTTTGTGGAAACATTAAAGGCGATACAGTCCACTAAAATTTGAAAAATGAAAAATTGATATAAATACAGTTTTCAGAAATGATAGTAAAGTCTTTATTTTATTTATTATAGTTATATTGTTATCATATGATTGCGCGTAAACCTAATTATTTGGTTATATAAACTACAATAATTTAATAGAGTAAATATATCAGTAGGGACGTCAGACAACGAACATTTGTGCATTCTTCTTTTTTATGGATGTGTAATGGAAAATCGAATGCTTTTTCTAAGGGTTACCAGAAAACATCGACTTAGGTGTCGCATAAACCTGACCTAATGTAAAGTAATAGTTCATAGAATTCCTGATGTGGCAATGTATAATAGATATCAAAGAATAAAGGATCACATAAAACGACCCAAAACAAAGAAGATTGTGGAATAAATATTACAGATGGTACATTCTTTCATATTGATATGATACTGCGTGTACACAAAGTGAATTAATTTGCATATAAATGAAAGCCAATGTAAAGTTTGTGTTGTATCTGTACTTTAAAGTATTTTTCTTGCGTGTAAATAACTTAGATATTTCTGTTTTTACAGGTCAATTTCTGTTGAAAAACAAATGCTTAAAACTTTTATACTGCTTTTAGTGCTTTTGAAAACTATTTGAAAAAAAAAAACGGAATTAAAGATTACAATTTAATGTTTGACTATGCGTGCTACCACTTTTGTCGAAATGACACGATCAAAAAAGAGTTCTGATGGCAGTTTAAAAATCACTTAAGTCAGAAGACTGCTTAACAATGCAATATACTTTCAGTTATATTTGCAAATATGTTGTTTTGATTCCTATGATTTATATTTTGCACGCTCTGATCTCGTTTTCTCAGATATTTATTTTCAGGAATATTTAAGAAAATACATTCTGTTGCAATGTATAACGAAGAACAGATATCAGCACCGTAAGTAAAACATCCGGATAAATGCAATTCATAAACAGTTAATTCTGCTGATCGTAAGGTGAAAAAGTACCTGTAGACATTATTATTTGGTCAATGACATTTTGATAAAATCCCCGGACATTTGGTTATTACGTGACATAGTGATAAGAGAACGTGCTCGCGTCTGACTTCTTTCCTGTTTTTCCGTTATTATAAAATACACCTAATTTTCTGCAGACAGACACTTCCCTATATATTAGAAGATATAAACTTGATTAACCTAGTAAATGTATTTAAATGATTGATGATAAATATCCCAATCTAAATGGTCAATAAGCCCATGAGTTATATTTTAAACGTTTAATTGCTGTAAGTGTGGAATAAATTATTAATTACAAATTATTTCCTCCTTCAACATGTTGCACATAATTGGGCTTTACGAAGATATCATATGGAATAGAAAACCTTGTAAAGCGAATCGGTATACACTCAGGTCCAAAAGAAAGTTTGCACTTAGTTTTCTGTTACTTTTTCTCGGTTATTTTCATGAAAACTTATAATGCTTGGTACTAAAATTTAAATCAGTTCGTAAACAAATTGGTGTGCATTTTAGATTTTGAGTTATACCTGAGATTTATTGTATGAAAAAATGAAACAAAAACGTCGGGGAATTTTTTTAAATATTTAAACTTAAAAAGTGCACACTTTCTTTTGGAAGTGAGTATATGCGCCACGGTGGTACGAGATAAGTTATACTAGGGCTGTACAATTTGTTGCCCGGTTCCGACGCATTTACAAGTTCCTAAGTATTCAGAAAAGAATCTCATGATTATTATGTAAAATCGCTGACCTAACAATTGCTTTTTATTGTTCGACAACAAGTGAATTTCATCTTCCAGAATTGTTTTTGAAGTTTAACAATATATTATTTATACTCTGCTAATTAGATTGAAGTTGAATGTTCAAAATTGACCTGCTTTAAGGGTATTGCTTTCATTAAATGGCCATGTTTTTGTAACAGGCGACTTCCATTTAATATTTTTCTCAGATTGCATTGTTATTTTGTACGTATTTATTACAGCTTAAAGTATTGAAAAAAATATTCGGAAACTATATTACATCTGTACTTTATAATATACTCCTGTTCATCAATTACGCCATATGTGTTGCTGGAATGTCATAGTGAAGAGGCATCCATATGGGAAACCGAAATTAGTTCTTTTAGCTAGTATACCTTTTGATGAGGATTTAATTGGACTTGTCTGCTTTGATGTCAGTTTGTCTGTATATCTGTACATAATATGTTCAAAATTTAATTTTTATCAAGAAAGAATTTTGGACTGTTTTAAATAAGCAATGCCATATATTACATCAATATTTTCTGATTTTGTTTGCTTTAGCTAACACATATGGTGGCAAAGGTGATGTGTTCTTGTGAATGCAACAGAACATCCTTACCTCAAACAGCTAAAAGATAAAACTGGTCTAGAGAGCTCATATTAGCCCTGCACAGAGCAAGTAACAAAAACAACAAATTTTGAATTACCTTTAATATAGGTTACCTTTAACTATAATGAATAGGAAGTTTTTCAAATTTTTAAAAGCCGTTAAAGGTCTTTAACTTAGCCTTGCTCTTACACGGTCACTTGCGTAGTGATAAACATATTGCTGTTTAACACACCCTATTACCTGATGTCCACCACGCCGAGGGATGCGGCTGCCACAGAGGTAGGAAATCAATAACGGTGAATAGTGGTGTTAGTTTTTTGAACTGTATTTTTTCATTTCGACTTTCCATGAAGATATTCTGGTGCAGGCATATGTGTAAATGCCTAAACATATTATATGATTAATCCTGGTCGCCAACTTTGCGAAATAAAGAAGTATTCAGCTGTTTAAATTGGACGTTTATTAAAATTGATGCGAAAATCATATTCAACGGCCCAATTCGAAGTGTTTACAAAATAATCTGATGGGGTTTACCTCACACGTCAAACGATCAATCATCTGGGGATAATCCTGGCAAGTTTCAAGTCTGTCCGTACGTCTACACCGACGTTATGACCCTCCAAAGGGACCCGGGTACAGTCACGTATGATAAACTTTACCGCAGAGGGCATTTTTAAATGATGCCCATTCCGCCGAGGAGTCAAAATATAGGATATCGTTTACGACAGAGGGAAATTTTGTGTAAAAATGTCTATTTTGGCTGTTTGTTTTGCTTTTGAGACCTGGGAGGTCATGGAATTATTTGCAGTATGCATTGTTTATACTTGTGTTCAATAATGGGCGATTTTCAATGGCGAACACTGCTGTAACACGGTGTTAATCAGTCTAGACTGAACTTCTATCTATCTCCGACGTTGTTTTGCTACTATAAGTCTTCAATTTTGTTTCAATTTCTTTTATAATGAAATATACAGAAATAATGATATCGTAAGTCCTGATGGTATCGGTACTTGCGTTCTTGCTGGATTCAGTGTTGAATTTACGGTTTATATTAAATGATAAATCGTTTTGCAATCAGTCTAGATTGTATATATATATATATCCTACATTGCATACAATCTGATACTGTACATGTATAGAGTTGTTTTGCCACTGAAAGTCTTCGTTTTGTAAAATCATTTTTGTTTCTTTTTTATCATAATATACAGACATTTGCTGCCAGCAATGAAATCCTAAGTCCTGGTACTTGCGTTCTTGCTGGATTCAGTGTTGAATATAGGTTAATATTAATATCAAATTGTTTTGCATTATCAAGCTTTCATACTAAGAGGCTATGATAGTAACATAGTTCTACATAAAAGATCCGTTAGGCTAGAAAATTTAAATATATTTTTTGTCAGTGGCATAAGTCAAGTGATCGGCTCTAAATAAAGCTGTTATTCATTAATCGTTACAGAAGTGTTCTAAACAATTTATTTTGTATTCAATTTCAGAACAAAGATGAAGGCTTACACGTGTTATTACTGTAACAATGATTTTGAAGTAAACATGGAGTGACTGACCATTTAATTAATTGTCATGTCAAGAGAGATCTATCAAAATGCAATGGAAATAACGAAACCATCTGTTATTACCGAGTTACTATCTGAAATGAAGATTTCATTCTGATCGATCTCTCTTGAAGATGTATTCAATTTTGATATTTTGCCCTGTAACTTCGATACATGCCACACGCTGGTCACTAGAAATGAATATTTCACCTTCATTTGGAATCACGTCGGTATATGTTTTCTGTCCTATATCCAGCATTCCAAATGTTTTCATCTTATTCCAGTTCCATGTACTTAAATGGTCAATCACTCTAGCGTAAGCTGCAAATCAGTGGGCTTAGCTTTTTTTAAACAATTCTCATGCATTTCAAATATATATGCTTAAATACACTACTCGACAAACTGTGTTAACTATATGATCTGATGTGTATTTAGTGAAAGCTGTATATAATAAATGCAAAACGATTTTAATACCTAATATTAACCGTAACTTCAACACAGAATCCTGCAAGAATGCAAGTATCAGGACTTAAGATATCATTATTTCTGTATATTTCATCATAAAAGAAATTGAAACAAAAATGAATTTACAAAATGAACATTTACATTCAGCAGCAGAACCAATCTATACATGTAGCAGATAGTATGCAATGTCGGAGATAGAAATACAATCTAGACTGATTAACACTGTGTTACAGCGGTGTTCGCCATTGAAAATCGCCCATTATTAAACATAAGTATATAAACAATGCATACTGCAAATGATTCCATGACCTCCCAAGACTTAAAAGCGAAACAAACAGCCAAAATAGACGTTTCTACACCAAATTCCCCTCTGTCGTAAACGGTATCCTATATTTTGACTCCTCGGTGGGATGGGCATCATTTAAAAATGCCCTCTGCGGTAAAGTTTATCATACGTGACTATACCCGGGTCCCTTTGGAGGGTCATAACGTCGGTGTAGACGTACGGACAGACTTGAAACTTGCAAGGATTATCCCCAGATGATTGGTTGTTTGACTTGTGAGGTAAATTCGATCAAAATATTTTGTAAACACTTCGAATTGGGCCGTTGAATATGATTTTCGCATCAATTTTAATAAACGTCCAATTTAAACAGCTGAATACTTCTTTATTTCGCAAAGTTGGCGACCAGGATTAATTATATAATATGTTAAGGCATTTACACGTATGCTTGCACCAGAATATTTTCATGGAAAGTCGAAATGAAAAAATACAGCTCAAAAGACTAACACCACTACTCATCGTTATTGATTTCTGACCTCTGTGGCAGCCGCATCCCTCGGCGTGGTGGACATCAGGTAATAGGTTGTGTTTAAGTGCCAAAGGATTTCTATAAGAGCATTGGATGCTGCAGTGACGCATTACAATGCTAAATCACAACAATGTGATGCCATACACAAGTTTATACATTGTATGTCCTATTGCAAGGACAAAATCTATCAGCCTTTCAAAAATATTTGGATTTCATTGCTCTTTTCGAAAAACAACCTGTGAGTTTTTCCTTGCAACAATCGTCTGCTAGATACGTTTCATTTTCTAACAGGCATTCAGTAGTTCTCATGGTTATAAGCCTTACTGGAATCGCCCGCTTAGCTCAGTCGGTAAAGCGTTGGTTTACGGATCGCGGGGTCGTGAATTCGATCCTCGGGCGGGGCGTATGTTCTCCGTGACTATTTGATAAACGGCGTTAAACCCAAAACAAACAAACAAACAAACAAACAAATAAACAAACATAAGCCTTATTGAGTAATCACACCATTGTTTCCTAGACAATAACATTATGTGCTTTATCAGGTTGTTTGGTAAATGATGAAAAATTACCCTCCAGACTGATTGAAAGAAGCAATTAAGAGCAACTCTTAAGAAAACCTGACGATTTTTTATCAGTAAAGTTGCAAGCAAATATTGACATCTACAGTCTTAATAAGAGAAATATGCAAAACAGCTTTTAGTCAAATGTTAATCTTTCTCTCCCTCTCCCTCTCTCAGCAGCTGTGATTCACTGGTATTATGGCACTTGTAAAAGCTTGTCAAAGAAGTTGGCTGTCTAGGAAACAAAATCTGGTTGGTACGTATATTTATACAATATGCCAGCAAATTTAAAGAATTCTTGCAATATTAAAAGAACAATGCAATAAGGCATATTACATTATCAGTTTGTAAAAAAATAAGTTAAAGAAACATCTATAAAATTATAAATGCAAGCAACACAACTAAATCTTTAGAAACGGATACTTGAACTATATTTTATAAATTACAGTTCATTTCCCGTTCTTTGCTTTCATATTACGTACAGCCGCAACTTCTGTGTGTAACTTTGTATTTCTCTTTATTCCCAAACATGAAAGTAGTTTCTTAATGCCAAAACATTTCTAACAAATATAGTCTAAGAGCCGTGTCGATAATCGTAATCTAAAAACGTAATGTATATGTTTTTAAATAGGGGCCGTTACAAAAGTATTTGCTTGTTGCGTTCAGAAAGCTAGTTTAAAACATTCGATGAATCTAATTTCATCAATCACCGATGACTGTCTGTTTACTTTGCATAATATAACAACATTATGCTAAACTATTCTAAGCATGACAACATGAATGAGTCGAACTAATAAAGGCTACTATTATTTGAGATTGACCCTCAACTAACAATAACCCTATATACAATCCATCGACAAAAACCGACTTTAAAGTCTCCTTCCTGCTGATACAGTTCTGTTCTTCAGGCATTTAGTGATGACATACAGTTTTTGGCCATTGGATTGATCCATAACATCAGATCCCCTCTCTAATTTCCAGTTTGTTTAGTTCTGACCATTGTTTTTTCGTTAAAAGCAAACCCATTATTTTAACTGGGGACCATACGCCGCTTTTCATAGAATTACACTCTAGTGTATCAGTTAAGGTTCTATGTGTACCGTCGTATGAATACATCTGCGAATGTTTTTAAATTGATTTTTGTACTTGTAGCATGTGAAGATGCTGAGTTCTGCTCAACCCGGGACTAGAGGGTGTGGACGGTAGCATGCATTTCCACTACCGTCCATGAAAAGGCTCAATCAAACCACCGAGCCAGCAACATTTTCGTTTTTGTCGTGTTAAGCGACCTGTGGAGTTTCCACTTTTCTATTTGAAAATAAAGTCAGCAATACGACATATTATATTAATATTTGACAAAAGAGCAAACACAAAGTTTGGGGTCCAATTTTGGGGTGGCCCAGCTGCACCTACCCAGATGTTCTCTGAACTAATTGGACAACCAATTGACGATTGACATCAATAAAATCATTAAACTCTCTCAAGTTGGCTTTTTTCTTATATGTACTTTTTTCTGAGAAACGTGAATTGCATTTGTCAAAAGTTCGGGGGAGGGTCAAACTATATGTTGCCCCAAACCAACAAGATGAACACATTTAGTAAGTTTGATATGTATAATATGCTCCGGTATTCGTATGAACTTAAAACTTATAAAAGAGGGAGCGGTGGTCTAGTGGATAAGGTGTCGGCCGCTCAATCCAGAGATCGTGGGTTCAAGCCTCTCTGGGGTCACGACCATGACTTCTCATATGACACCAGTACTGGTTTTTCCAGGAAGAGGACTGAGTCTCGAGAGTTGTTCCAATAAGCTTGAAGCTTTCATCACAATCGAGCTAAAACAAATTAGTATAAACTAAACTAAAACTTGTAGAATTATATGGAATTGTGAATTATATTTTACTCTGCATGTCGCAAATAGAAGAAGCCAAAACAAGATCATTCAAGGTTAAAAGAATAGACTAACCTATAATGTAACAGACATTTGCACTACCGACACGTTCGTGTGGTTATTAAAGTCAAATTGAATAAAAGCAAATGTCTGAAATCTGATTTGAACATTTACGGAGAGGAAATGTGTCTATTTTGCCAGGCATTAGGAAGGATAAATGTTTCTCTTATTTAAACATATTTACTGCACTGCCGTCAATTTTTAAGCCTTGGTCTAGACACATATACAAACATATAACTGACATTTATTCTATACGGACTTAGGAAAAACGACACGTGTGTCTTGCTGGAAACCTGAGAAACGCAAGAGGAAAACTTTACATTTTTATATCTGCCTCGCCAAATAAATACAATCAAAAATTGTTTTCTTCTTTTTCTTACCCAGCCGTCTTTTTAAAATGTGAACCTTTTTAATCCACAAACACCTAGATTCAGGACCCACACCCTCATTGTACCTTAAAAAAAGAATACTTGATATTTTAACGAATGTGATGCATGGATATGTAACAAGAGTGATGACATATTTGCCTCAATATGTCATAGTAATCAGTTCTGCTTTAAAAATCTGTAATTACCGGTTCAAAAGAGCTGAAATCGTATCAATTGTGATACACGACTCCTGTGACCTCTGGCATGTACAGAGCAGGTATCCATTTCTAGGGAAGTGTTCTAAAAAGAAATACTGATCGATTTATGAAAGTTATGGGTTTCTCCTCGAAATCCTAATGCCAGTTGTCAGAGCCGAGGTATTTTGACAAAATGATTACAGACTTGTAAGTTGATACCATGTGTTAATGTGGAAGTTGAATAGACTATTATTTCAAAGTGTCAGTTTCATGATTTTCCGTCATGTCAATTAAACGATATTGATGGTATTATGTACATTTTTAAAGCAAGCATGTGGAAATTGTAAAAATTACAACACCAGTGTCTGTGCTTTTGACTTATAATATTCAGTTTAATTTTAATTTAATATGCGAGTACTTTTACGAAACAGTATAATAGCATGCCAGAAAATAATATCAAACAAAACACATGAGAACGAATGGACGTTGATAAATGGATGGTTAATATATTGGCATTGCTAATTCAATTGCTTTATCAAGATGAAATTGACATTGTCATCGGGTTAGTCATTACTTTAAACTTGGCACCTGTTCATTGGAAAGGTACAGATTTGCAAGTGAAATTTGCTAACCGCTATGTACTGAGGCTATTTGCAGTAAAAAGACCCATCTCTGACAGAACTTGACCCTTCAGCCTCCCTATTGCGAGACAGAACATTTCATTAAACGATTGTTATTACCCAACCCGCATCACCGGTGCTTCGCCCTTTGACAACTGAAAATAACGCTTTTCTTTTTGTTTTACTCCTAAAATATCTTGATAAGAATGTCGAGACAGAAGCAGCTTGATGAAATGGAAGTTTGAATCCTGTTGCAGAAAAGAGGCAAAACCGATAATAACATACGCATTATTTTTATTGCCAGGGAGTACCAATTTTAGATGCAAAATTGAATTCCATGTTACTTCAGAAAACAACCATATATCAAGTTACGTAGTTTAGCTAAAATACACATATGTAGTAATGTGCTTCGGAATTTAAGACAATGTCATTAAGAAACATAACGTCCTTCAGTTTTGAACGTAATATAGTTAATCAGATTATAAATTATGTTCCCAACAAAGATTTCGTGAAATAAAAACAAAATTTAATACCTTCAAATACATTAGCTTTATATCTATAAATAGATATTTGTATATTGAAATGAATCAAGGAAATAAAACGCTCGCAATACGTTTTAGCATCTTAAAGAAATATTAGATCTCCAAGGTTTTTGTTTCTTTACATTGATCCACAAACCTGCATCTGGACAGCTGTTTGGCTTTTAAGATTTGAAATGGAATAACATCATTCAAGTTAACTCTGAAGATTGTTCCATCCTTGTATGATGTAATAAATGAAGGGGGGCAAGAAATTGCATCTTTTTTTTCATACCCATTTAAAGAACTAAAAGCCTTGTGACCATCACCGTGAAATGTTAGCAATTGTTAATTTCATTGCATCTCATTGCTGTTTTTTACCGGAATTATTTTTACGAAACAACTCAAGTCAACAAAACTTTCGAATGTTATTGTAGCACGTGTCAGTTAAAGAAGCCATAACTCGCTAAGTACGTGTTCTACTTTACATTGAACCCGGTCGTCGAGATGCACACAAGGAGCTTTTTATATTTTGAGATCGAAAATAACCATAAAAATGCATTTGTTTCTTTTTTGCTTGATTGAAAAGTTTAATGAGCAAGATAAGGCAATATTCTTTTAATTACTACCGAGGAGGCCGTTAGTTGTGACGAAGCGTTAAAATCGTTCCATTTCCAATGCATTACAATTTTGTTTTTTTCAACAGAATTACATTTTTACATTGTGCGTCTTAAAGGAATTGTTTCCTGTAGCAGTCTTAAATTCCACAATAAATAACAGAACATTGACGGTAAAATAAGATACCTTATATATTGCTTTAATGTCTTAATGGTTCAAGCAAACAGCAGTCTGTTATCTTTAACCATTTGAAGACATGTATGATTTGATTATGCAAAATAATAACAACTGACAACTGATTTACAATGTACTTTTTGTTTTAAATAAAGTCAAGAGTGAAACAAAATGATAATGCAGTCGTCTAGCCTAATGAGGAAGAAAAATATTATTTGAATACAAGAATATCGAAAATGCATTTCAAATAACGTTAAGCTGTCATTTCTCTTATTGCAGAATAGTTACAACCGCAATGTGTTTTGCTTTGCATAGACATAAAAATGCGTTTATTTGTGTATGAACAACATTGGTGCAATAATATCAAGGATTGCCCTTCATAAAATGATAAATATAACTTCGTTGGAAATAATGTTTTAAAATTAGACACAAAACTTACAAAAAGGACAATTTAAATGAAAGCTAAATCTACTTTAATTCCGACAGTAAAATTAAATTGGATCGGTAAGACTATATGAATTTTACAGGATTTCAGGATATTTCTAATGGACGTCAGAAAATGTATTGTTAACGGAAAGCCAATTACAATTTAATGTAGGCGGTTCTTTCTTGTTAGTCAATAAATATGCTAAAAAAATCAATTTCTGATACTTATTTTGATTTAATGATGCTACTGGAATGTAAACAACCTCTTTGGAGTGCAAATCTACTATAAAATTATAAATGTGAGGGTTGAATGCTATTTTTGCATTCGTTCAGATTGGTATAAACAGTATGTGGAGCTCATGTAACTCATCAAAAACAAACAAACTCCAAACAATTCGCGATTCATTTATAATGTTCTCTATACTCGTCTTAACGCACAAATCCTTAATTAAAGTAGAATCCAAATTTGGAACGCCTCTATGCGTTATTTCAGTCTTAAAGTGAAATCTTTTTTTCCGCTTTTGGATTTAAGTTTGGATTTTATCAAATTACATTTAAATCGTGTAGGTTTCCGACGGATTCCTTATAACGAAAGTGTTCAATGTAATCAAGCAAAAAGAACGAAAACGGTTGTGTTTGGTATGTCTTCATGACCTGCTGGGCTCAATTTCGAACATTTTGATCAGGTGAGTGTTGCATAGCAGATCTGCTAAAACCTCATGTTCGATGTTGTCAAATAAACAAAAAAGGGAATAGTTTGATACACTTGATATGCAACAACAAATGGCAAAATAATACACCGCATATATATGAAATCAGTAAAACTACTTCATTTATTGAAATGATTTGTACTGATCGAAACTCATGCCTCGTCAAAGGTGATCCTATCATCGAATTTAAACGGGTAAATATTGGAATTTCAACAGTTGTCTATGTATACGCATTTAACCATTAAAAACTACTGTACCAATCTCCAATTGTCAATCAGTTTTTATAATTAGCAGTTTGACAAAAGTTTGAAGAGTCTGCATTTGACTTCAAGTTTTAACAAACTGATATAATGTGAATGAATCAATATCAAGCAGGCTTTAGGCATTTTACCATTAGAGTTCTTATTATTTTATATTAGAAAAGGCTATTTGATCGTCATATCCTTTTGCTAGTGTAAGACAACAAAAAGACGAACTTTGAAATACAAAATAATATAAATAATATACAATTATTGCTATATTGATTCTACTTCATTGTTTGCTAAAATGTACTTAAAAATCCATTATATTTTTTTAGAGCTACTACTATGTCTATAAAAAGTTTTCCTTTAGACTTTAAATATACCATGATCAAATAACTATAATTATAAATTAAAGTTACGTAGTCAATTATGATATAAATACTATAATTTGACAATTATAAGATAGATAAATATTTCAACTTTGAAAAAGACAGATAGTAATGTCATGACACATATTTGCACTACTCAAATCGAAGCCTTGTTCACGTACTGAAATACTTTGTACTGGGTGAAACGCATTACCTAGTGCTAACCTCTATGTCCTTTTATTCGATATGTTAATAAATTCGAGACCCATATGGTAAATGGGGAATCCAAATACGAGCCTCTAGAACTAGAAATAAAGTCGTTACTTACTTGCTTAATTACTTACTTACTTACTTACTTACGTACTCTCATCTTATTGTTTCAAGTGATAGTATCGTTGAACAAGTCTGTATCAAAATCGCCCTTAGGGAAAGAAGATAGCGGTCTTTATTGGCAGTTGGTTTTCTCATCACATGAAAATATACACCATTTATAATCAAACAAAAAGAGAAATATATTAGTGGCTTCATCAGCAGAGGTTCAAAGAATGGCCTTTAGTTGGAGGTGGAGCAGTTTTTACAGCACTAGAATCCCTGAGAACATTAAATTGTACCGAAAATGTATGGCATTTTGACATATTACTTTTGACTTGACAAGTTAGACTAGTTGGACATGTTTTAAAGAATGTAATAAAGGTGAAAGTGAAAGTAAAGATCAAAAGCACAGCATATTAACATGTTTTTCTTTACATCCTTCTTACCATTCGATTGATCATCAACTTTCGTCAAGAATAACTATGATTTACTTTGAACGTGTAAATATATAGTCTTACTTGGACTGTTAACTCAGCATTACAAAACATATGATTTAACTGTTCATGCTTCACGAATGAGCCGTGCCATAAGAAAACCAACATAGTTGGTTTGCGACCAGCATGGATCCAGACCAGCCTGCGCATCCGCGCAGACTGGTCAGGATCCATGCTGTTCGCTTTCAAAGCCTACTGGAATTAGAGAAACTGTTAGCGAACAGCAAGGATCCTGACCAGACTGCGCGGATGCGCAGGCTGGTCTGGATCCATGCTGGTCGCAAAGCCACTATATGTTGGTTTTCTCATGGCACGGCTCAAATAAAAGTGCTCAAAGATATTTGGTTCGATTAGACACAGTTCTCATGGATTGAAAGAAAATATGTTTAAGAATTTAATTTAAGTTTTAAAATATCTGTTCATTTTCTTTCAGTTCAATCAACCCTAAATCAGTTCCAGACTGGATCTTACTTTAATGTCTGTGCAGCTTTTAAGTCTTATTAAGTCTATTAAACATGTGAAGCATATATCATCACGGTGTTTTCAGCAGAAGACAGGCTGAGGTTTAAATTGTTCAGCTTTTATTAGCTCACCTGTCACGAAGTGACAAGGTGAGCTATTGTGACCGCTTGATGTCCGTCGTGCATCGTGCGTAGTGCGCCGTGCCACAGACACTTGGGGTTCGGACCTCCACACACCTACTCCGCCCCTGGTTAAGTTTAGCCAATATATTTTAGCATTTTACCATGTATTGAGCATAGGTGACGACCATAAAACGCATTTTGTAACATTTCAGCGTGTTTTTAATAAAAAGTATTAACCAGGGGCAGAGTAGAATGGGGTGTGCGGAGGTCCGAAACCCAAGTTTCTGTGCGTCGTGCGTCGTCCGTCAACAATTTCTAAAAAAATCTTCTTATGAAAACCACTGGGCAGAATTACACCAAACTTCACAGGAATGATCCTTGGATAGCCCCTTTCAAAATTGTTCAAAGAATTGAATTCCATGCAGAACTGTGGTTGCCATGGCAACCGAAATGAAAAACTTTAAAAATCTTCTTGTCCACAACCACAGGGTCTAGGGCTTTGATATCTGGTGTGTAGCATCATCTAGTGGTCCTCTACCAAAATTGCTCAAATTATCCCCCTTGGGTCAAATATGGCCCCGCCCCGGGGGTCACATGGTTTATATAGACTTATATAGTGAAAACTTTGAAAATCTTCTTGTAAAAAACCACATGGCCTAGGGCTTTGATATTTGGTATGTAGCATCATCTAGTGGTCCTCTACCAAGATTATTCAAATTATTCCCCTAGGGTCAAATATGGCCCCGCCCCGGGGGTCACGTGGTTTATATAGACTTATATAGGGAAAACTTTGAAAATCTTCTTGTACAAAACAACATGGCCTAGGGCTTTGATATTTGGTATGTAGCATTATCTAGTGGTCCTCTACTAAGATTTTTCAAATTATCACCCTAGGGTCAAATGTGGCCTTGCCACGCGGGTCCCAAGTTTTACATAGACTTATATAGGAAAAAAAGTTTAAAAATCTTCTTGTCTGAAACCACAACACTTAGACCTTTGATATTTGGTTTGTAGCATTGTCTTATGGTCCTCAATCAAAATTGTTCAAATTGTATCCCTTGGGTGAAAGGAGGCCCTGCCCTGGGTGTCCCAAGTTTTATATAGACTTATATAGGAAAAAGCTTTAAAAATCTTCATACAATCTAGGCTTTTGATATTTGGTATGATGCATTGACTAGTAGTCCTCTACCAAACTTGTTCAAATGATGTCCCTGGGGTTAAAAGAGGCCCCGCCCTGGGGTCACTTAATCCTATGTGAGTTATATAGGAAAAATACTTAAAAAATCATTTGATCCTATTTCCAAGACTGCTTAATTAAAATACCTGATGACCTCAAGTAATATGATTTCATTTGACTGTGACCTTGACCTACTGACCTACTTTCTTGTTTTTTAAGATACAGCCTTGAAAGTTTGATGACATACACAGTTTTGCACACAAATCGTAAAACTGAATTTCATTGACCATGAATGTGACCTACTGATTTTCTTAATATTGTATCATCAGTTTGACATTTGAAAAATGTAGCTCATATTACTCAGGTGAGCGATCCAGTGTCATCATGACCCTCTTGTCTGATATTTGATCTCGTGAAAAGCGTTTTGACATAACATATCATTTAGCTTTTAGAAAAGATTTTTTTCTCAAACTGACCTAGAACTAGGAGCTTAAAATCAGTTTTAAAGGTTCATTTACTAGGTTTAATGAACTACAATTAACACAGCAGTGGATGCCCTTTTGAACGTTTTTTGTTTTGAAAATAAATGAAAAGGGGTCATGTGAGAGTATGTGTTCTTAAATTATCAAGATGGCGTTACAGACTTTGCAGTAAAGGTTATAGGCAAGTAATAATTTTTAGATTATCAATAAAATTTAATTGCACACAACTGAATGCATGTTTTTTCCAATTAGTTCGCGAGTAAGATCTCATGCTCAGCTTATTTGTTGAAAGACAATATGATAATATTATATGTAAAGTATTTCTTAACATTTCATAAAATTATGCAGTTACAAGTATGGATAATGATGCCTAACGAGGTATGGTACATGATATTTATTCCAACGTATATTAAATCTGAAAAAACCAAAATGTTTGAAACAGACGGCCGCTTCAAATTCGATGGCAACTTAGAAAAAAAATATAACATTTAGGACCAATTCTCTGTAAGAACCAAAAAATTAAAGAAGGGGTCGGAAACTCATAGTCTCAGAATTACTTCATATTTGCACCCTTTTTAGTATTCAAGACATATATGAAGAATCAAGGATGAAAAGATATGAATCATCCTGGCTGGCCCAAAACAGCAGTGACGTCAAAGAACATTGCTACAGTAAGACGTTTCCAAAGCGTGTCTTCTTGGCATGTCGACAGAGAGAGCTCATGAGATTCTCACTAAGCACTTGAGTTTAAGAAAGGTTTCTCACATGTTAACAGAGGAGCAAAAAGCCAATGGGTAAAATGTGCTTAAATAATTGCTGAATAAATTCTCATTACAGATGTAGATTTTACAGCTCCTAACAGGAGATGAGCCCTTGGTTGACGTTTATGAGCCACAGCGTCGCGTTGGCAACAGACAGCAGTCACATTTTTATGGTATTGTCGAATAAACGAAAAACCTATTTTCGGAAAAGTTGATATTTTACCAGAAATCGATTGTAGTTCTCTACAATGCTTAAATTAAGTCCGTCAGAGATTAAATTTAAACTTCAAACACTGCGTATATTTCATACTGTGCCAAGTTATAAATTATAAAGCAGAATCAGTTTCAATAACGCACTCTTTAGTTTGTATTTTTCAGAAAGATATGAACGATATCACTAAAACGAGACTCAGCAGAACCCTCGCATATTGATCAATGCAATATCGCATTTTATTTTTATTTCTATGGTATTTTTTTTTTATATTTTACATCAATCCTTCGAGATGCATTAGAAGTGCTGTTTAACTATTGAAACTGGAAATTGAATGGTTCGGTGATATAAATGGTTTCTTTATGCTCGGTATTAAAATAGTTTAAAGTGCACATGAGTGTGTTTCCTTCTTTTAATGACCATTGGACGGATTATCAAGGCAGTTGTGATGAAAATAAAAATCAATTTTAATGTATTGGCATCCAGTATTTTACTTGTATTTCATATTGTCTATCGCGTTGTAAGGACAGATTTCTTATAACAAAATCCTTTTTTTTCACAAAAAATAATGAAACGGCAAAAGCAGCATTCATTGTGTTGAAATTTAAGGCTAACTGCAGTCTGTTACGCTGCCATATCTACTGTTACGCTGCCATATCTACTGTGAAATCATTATTATTCGAGGGGAACTAATTTTCGTGTATTTCGTGGCTGAGTCAATCCATGAAATTTAATACCAACGAATAAGTAAAATTTCCATTCATTTTATGTTCAAAAGTTGAAAACCACGAATTCATATCCCCACGAAATTGCCGTTTTGACCAAAACCACGAAATTAAATGATTTTACAGTATATACATTAAATCAAACTGATCTAAATCAAAATTATCATTATACAATTTTAAGAGATAAAACTTCAGACAGCCATCCAGTCTAATGAGAAATATCAGTAGAAAATAATTCTCTTATTTAAGAATAAGCACATAGTCATATAATTTATGTCTTTCTTCATAACGATTTTCATCTTCAGTTTATATCGTGGAAGTATGTTTTTTACTATTCTGGGGTTTAGTTTTAGATTTTGATAAATGTAGTTTCAATCAAGCAGGCCTCTTGTGAAATTTCTAAGATAAAAGGATAATGATACTATTCTTGGTAATCAAGCTACAAAATATCAGCTATGCATTTTTGTCAGTTAAAGAATTTTTGAGCTCAATTGTGTCAACCGTTTCGATGAGTTTTATCGTATGTGATGCATTTTAGTCAATAAAAACTTTTGTTAGATGATGAAAAGAAGTGACCTGAAACCCGTTATTCATTTAAATATAAATAGAAAGAGATTTGAATATTTCTTTTTACCATTTAGATATATGACTAAGGCAAAAGAAAACAATTAGTTTATTTTGTTCACATGTTAGTTATCTTTCCCCTTCCCTCCTTCCTTCCAAATTCAGATCAAAAATGTACTTGTAAATGAGCCGAGCCAGAAAAATCCAACATAGTGCGTTTGCGACCAGCATGGATCCAGACCAGCCTGCACATCCATGCTGGCCGCAAACGCACTATGTTGGTTTTCTCATGACGCGGTTCAAATAGGCTTTTGAAGCTACCCGTCTGCTGTATCTGTTCAAGTTGTTTGCCTTCTTTGCGACGTTTGGCTCTGGCTGCGTCTACTGTGCTTATTGCTTCCATAAATTCTACTCTTACCTTTCATTAAGAAGCCAACGATTCGTCTTATATTGAATGATTGGTCGAGGAACTAATTAAATTAAAAAACTACTGAATATAACTGTCACATATTTAAGTGAGAACATATTGCTTTAAAGTCTCAAAGGCAACGTTCATCACTGCTCTGCATTTGCATAATATACACAAAAAATATAGAGCCAACAATCAGAAATGTATCTTTTTTTAATTGCAGGACTATTTATTTATTTATTTATTTGTTTGTTTTTTTTTTCGGCGCACCAACACAGTATAGGTTATATGGCGCCAAACAAGACTACAAATTTTGGTTCCACATCTCATTTACATCGAAATAAAAACATGAGTTATGGAATCAAAATTTGCATATCTGCTGGAATCACAGAGTTACAGCAAAACCAAGTGTTAACACCATATTAGTCGCCTCTTACGATCATGCAAGGGTAAGGCAGTGGTTCCAACTCTTTTCATACACAGATCGTGCCAGAACCACATGGGGAAAATTGGTTTAGTACCACCTTAACGAAAGAAGGGAGTGGCTATACCCAGTCTTTGTATATGCCATAATTTTTTACCGGACATTCTATTTAGAACATTCCTCCGTCATTACAGGTGAGTATATTAGTGTGATTTAAATATTCTAAATTAAACTAAATTGCAACTTGTTCTTATAACTTGTTATATATGCTCAATTCTGACAGGTAACATTAAAGTTACGACCATCATACTTTTTTTAAATAATTTTCATTATCCAATAAACATTTTTCGTTACACTTTGTACTTTAGCATCGAAAAAGCCTGTTTTTATAAAAGTAATTCAATTATTAGTTTAAAGGAATTTAAAGTAATCAGAATTGATAATGTTTTCTATATGTCTTTTGATTCCAAAATGATTTACGAATCGTGATCAAAATATCATTATTATTGATGGCAGAATAATGTTATTGAAATCTTATCAGAATAAAAAACGACTTTATCTGATATTAATTACGAAAATGTCTGCCTAGTCAGGCTCCAAACAATGGTCAATAATAATCAGCAGTCTTTCGTTTACTGTGTTCTGATATTATTGCATTGTGAATTATCAGTGCAACATGTGTGTTGCTTATAACGTTATGTTTTATTAAATTTCACTGACGGCTATTTGCTTATTTCTGTTTGATCTCCCTTCTGTTTGATATCAACCTTCGCATACAGCACAGATCAATCTGTACTGTAATGAAGTAGCAAAAACAATCACTCTATGGAATAAAGTACGATAACAAAGGAACTTTGTTAAATGAGTACTTTAAATTAAATTAAAAAATGTAAAGATGCGGGAATCGTTTTGCATCGTCCGGGATTTCTTATGCAATAATCAATGCTAAAGCTACATGTAAAATTAAATTACGAAGAGGGTGCAGTCTGCGATAAAGAAATTAAAGAAAAGAAACGAATTCAAATCGCGGTTATTAACTTGAACTGAGTGAGATAAAAGTCTTACAAACAATAATCTGTAAGGGGAATATGCTTATTTTTAAAATCTAGGTCACCTTCGAAAGCGGCTCGTCTGTCTCAATTGTGAAACAATGTGAAATTATAAAGAATGTAAAACGACTTGTCTCCCTGGCTGCTCAATATTCGGAGCGCAATTATAACATATTAGCTACATGCATGAGGCGGTAGTTTTCCGTCACCAGGGAATGCAATAATCGATGAGAATAATCAGTGTAATAAGGATGCAAAGACTATAACATTTCAATGCAGCGAGAAACAGATTTATATTGACAACAAAATTAAAAAAATGTTATAACTATATAAGTATTCCAACATAATATCTCTAATTGCATCCAAAAATACTAACAATATCAAAGCATCGCCACAGTTCCACAATGTTCTTACATATTAAAAGAAAATCAAGTTGGAAAGTTTGAATTGTCCTTTCTGTTCAACTGCTGAAACATTATTGATGATATACTCATTTAATATTTTTTTTGGCTAAAATGATCTTTATTTCGAATTGCAGTTTGGTCATATTATTAATATTAGAATATGCGTTTTTGTGTGTAAGCTATCTTAAAAATGTCAATTCAAGAAATAAAGAAATCTATTTCATTATGAGCTACAAGTTGCTGTGTTTATTGCAATATAGTTTAGTGCTTTTGCTCTTAGCTGTTTCAAAATTACTGTTTGGTCTTCTCTTATCGTAGCATGAATGCAATCTCAAAAATGTCAATTTTGTTAGTTATTTCGTGGTAGGCAAATAACAATCTCCTCAATAAATCCTTATTGTGTTTACTTTGTTGTGCTATTAAAATGTGATACTTCTTCGGTACAACGATCTGAATATACAATATCCTACTACCTAATTCAATACTCTAAATTACCGGAAACGTTGGTGGTCTACATAAAGCCAACGTTTTCATTCACTTCGTGGGGATCTAGATAGACTAAAAACGCAGTGAAGCACTGAATATCAATACACGTATATGTTTTAAAACGATGTAATAAGTATTAAGGGAATACGTATACTAAATACAGTAATCAGTCTGAAGTGTAATTATTTAATCGGTCTGACGTGCAATTATTTAGATTTACTTATATCATCGATCAAACTGATTGGATAACAGCAAAACATGTGTCTGATTAATCAGAGAAACGTTATAGTATAAACAATTTTATTATAATTTTGATTTTGTCTAATCATTTTTAAGGCTCATAATACCTCCTTTGTTTATTATACGGCTGCCAGATGTTTTTTGCTATGAACATAAAATATGTCTTTATTATAGTTCGGTTATATTTTCAATAACTAGTTTCTCAAAAAATTGTCAAAGGTTTGAATATTGTCACAACTGAAAATGTTATCATGGTTGCTTTCCTAATTATGATAGTGTGTGTTAAGTCTGAAAGGACAACTGTTCTTTGAATTTTAACATAAAATTAAAAGCCTTATGGAACATTAAATACAAACACTTGATTTAAAAATGATAGCGTCAGATAAATACCTGGCCAGGAACTGTTACAGCAAAATCTGTTTCTTTAAACAGTGTAGTGTAGTAGTGTAACAATTATTTATTATGAATATAAACAGTGTAAAGTGTCATGTATAACATATATCTGACACATATAAATCAAGGATTGGTAAATGGTACTCTTAAAAAGTTTAAGAGTTTGACACACTAGTTGAAAGGGGGGAAACGGCGAGTAATATGTAGACAAATTTAACATATTCACAACACAAAGAAATATAAAAGAAAAAGAAAAACGAATGTATGAAGAGCGGGAAAAAGCTGTTCGGATTGCATTAAGTAGCATTCAGGCCATCTTTAAATGGTTCTCGAACCCAGTTTAGACACGTGATATGATCAAGAATTAAAAAAAAAACTTCGATAATTAGATGGCCTTTACAACTATTTTGTAGAGGATATGTTAGAAAATACCCAAGACATGTTTATGTGCAGTTTTATGTGTTGTGCTAGTATATTTTCAAAACTTAAGTTACAAGATATGTTTACAATGCAAACTATACAAGTCAATTAATTTGTAATTTCTTTTAGATGATTTTAGATCTACAAAAAAAAAATCCGTTTAGAATTTAATCTTTGATTTCAAAAATATATTTGATTTCCTATTAACGCTTAACGAGTTATATTCAAGCAGGTTTCCGGCCCATTTCTCAGATACATATTAACGAAAATTCTTACACTAATCAAGTCAGGAAGTCAGGAAGTCACGCATATTTCATCACTGTGTTCATCATTCAAACACAGGCTAGAGTTACATTTCATTTTCCGACCTTCTTTTTTTTTTTGATCTCTTGAAATTTATTCTAGTATATTGCCTACATGAACGGAAACAGTAGTTGAAATTGATCTAAATCTGTATTTCAAGTGTCACATTTTCCTTTTATCGGTTCTGAATAAGACATCCATTATCGATCATAATTATAAACTAAAAAGAGAGATTTAGAGAGTGCCTTTGGGAACAGTGCTAGTCTAAGAGATATTGGCTGTACAGTTTATCTGAAAGTTATTGACAACTGAATGGATTTATATTGCAGATTTTGTTTCTAATTTGTCGCTAGAGTTACATTAAACACACCTGCTCTGCTAAAGGTAAAGGTAAATTTAAATGTAAATTTTATTTACAGTCGCTTTGTGAAACAGTTAACATAAGCTCTGTAGAGCTTTTTGAGCGACCCTATTTTAAGAACAGTTAAAACCAATTATACTTTACCCCCAGCAATTTGCTGGTACCCATTTACAGCTAGGTCGACTGGGGCTAAAACAGTATGTGTAAAAGAACCATTCAGAGAAGTGATATAAAACAGAACCGAAACTGTTGTTTTCTCGTGAAATCACCTATCAGTAAAAAAAAAAACTTCAATTATATAGGTACTTATTAAGTAAAGAGAGTAAGCGTCTTCGTTAATAAACGAGATCTCGTTTGGCTATCAAGAGATTTTGGAAGATTTAACTCTATGTTCTATGAAAATTTCAGACCTAAAATGTTTGTTTTGTAGATAGATGTTTGAACCATTGAAACGCTAATCTAAGCATAGCTAATGGTGGCTCCCAAATCAATAAAAGTACTCGTTTTTTCAAAGGAGCGGGTTCCTGTGTTGTTCAAATAAGCATAATCGAGTTAAAATAACTTAGTGTAAATTAAAGTTTTTGTACTCACTGAAGCATCTTTCTTCAAATCAAACCACTTTCAATGGCAGTCATGTTCCCGGAGTTACATCATAACACTAAAATTTATTTCCCAAATAACTACCACTTTATAACAAACACAAAGCATCAACAAGTACACAAGGGCGTTGAGGGTAGGATATTAAACATCAACAAAGATAAACAACAAATGATACTTTCAATCTGAAGCAAAACAAGTCTGACATTTATTTGTTTCCTATGCAAAATTGAGAGGTCTTAAAGGAGTTTAAACTACTCCAAGGCGGGTCCCTATAATTAATCTGGCTCTCCTTCACTAACCGGTTTTGAATGGAAGGATTAAATGCATTTCCTATGAAAACATTTTATATAAAAATCTTTAGACAGAAGAGTATGCCCGTTATAACTTTCAGACAAATATGTGTAAAATTGAATGTTAAAATTTTACAGCAAAGTCATGTTGATATCAATTTTGAAGATGTGTAAAACTGTTCGAAACGTTTTACTTAAAACGCATTTTTTGAAACATGTGATAATATTTTTTACGGAGTCAATCACGCGCGCACCGTGAATGACATGCACGAACGTCTCACGTTTCTACTGCATTGTTACGGTCGTTTACCATAACCTGTAAGTTTAAATTTAATCTCCGACAAATGCGTAAGTGTGTCGACTGTGTCTGGTACAAGTTAGTCATTGTATTATAGGAAAATATGAACGAGAAAACGAGTTTGACTTTATTGTATTTTCTATAGTCTAAGAGCAAAAGCATCATGAACGAGTACAATCCGCTTATTATCTTTTACGCATTAATTTTGTGAAGACAGTAAATAAAGAAATTATTTAAATACTTTCACCTGACAAAAGGGTGACCTGATTTAATGCAGACCTTAATATATACTTCATACATAATATGTTTGCATTAAACATTCTTTTTAAAATGCAAATACGGACTATTTTGTTTTTCTCTCTTAGAAATTTACCTAAACATTCAAGTGTTGATAGGCTACTTTCGTACTTCAGAGATAGACATTAACATAGTCACCGAGCCTAATGAATTTAAAATCCCATACAACAAACGTTTTACGTTTGGGGTTTTAAGTTGAAATCAGGTCAAATTTTTCTATCCTTTTAGATTTAATCAATACCAGAAGACTGATTTATGGTGTATCTTTTTTTCTTTTTTAATTCTTAAATGCAAATCTCGTTTCCGTCTCAGGATGTAAATTTAGATATTGTTAAAGTCTGAATCAGTTAAAATTAAGCAGGCTTCCGGAGCATTTGTGAGATAAATGCCAATGAGCCTCTCTACAAGCTAATCAAGCTCAGAAACATCGGATTTTGTCGTGGTGGTTGTCAGTTAAGGAAAGGTTAGGTTTAAGTATCTTTGATTTTATACATTTACTTTCATGAAATAAATGCATTTGAGTCATTTAGTAGTTTCTTTGCATCTAAAAAAAGAAATTTCTAAACACTGTTTTTCGTTTTTGTGTGTTTAACGAAAGAAATTCAAAGTTGAAATCAATATTACTTTCAAAGATAATTTTGTAAAAGAAGGAAACTGGCTTAAACGTTAAATAGTGTTGGAGTCTTTAGATGAGGGAATCTCGAATGTTTTATGTGAGGCAGCCATCCAGTTGGCATACGGACTATAAATGCACAGAGGGACACCTCAGGTGTCCTTCCACAATCAAAATCTGGAAAAGTCACATAGTCACCTAAATTGGACCGGTTTCACTCCCAGCTCAACAAAAAGGCTACTATTAAGTAAGTCACTAAGAATATATGTTATTGCTGTTATAGCTGAGATGTTTTGATTTGTACTGATCAGAAGCCCTACGAGTTAGTTTTTCAGAATCGTTGTCTGAACATTGGAAAATCCGTATAAGTAAATCGTCTGTTAAAAATGGTAACATGCAACATGTACATACTGTTTGCTATTAATTCAGAAATAAATAATGTGTGTTTTATGTATATAAAGTGATATTCTTTATGGTATTTAAAATTAATCAAACTGTACTCCAATTTTGTACATCGCAAATGCTTGTTTGCTGGCACCAAATAACTTAATGCACGGGAAATGTTATGATAACATGGAATACAATTCTTCTTTAATATTCCTCTCATGGCTTCTACAAAGTTACTGTTATTAAATGAAATTCTACATATATCAGCTACTATAGATGCCAATGTAAACAATTACGCATTAGAAAAATGACGTGTTACTGGTACCATTAATGAAAATGCATGTGTGTTTTGTCAGTTGCCCGATGGTCTATAATCGCTCACTTTTCTTTGTTCTGCTTTGATATGTTTTAATTGTGAGCTATTAACGTCACATGTGTGTTGCTAAGTACCTTACGTTATGTTTAATGTTACTATTGGCTATAAGCATGTTATTGTTTGATGTTCTATTGTCTGTATGTACAAATAGTCCAATACAATAACGTGTTTTGAGCACTTGCAATTCAAACGAGTTAAGGTATTGGACCCGTAATACAGTACCTTCTTTTTGAAGAGTATTCAATTCCTACCATAATCCTACTTTGACTGCAATTTTCAGGGGGCGTAGGTTCAAGCCCCACTGGGACAAAAACTTGTTTCTCCATATTTTCCTTTTCTTCTAGTAAGTTTTTACTTCTTTCAAGACTTATTATGGATGTATTGTACAAAAGTGGAAAATTTTCATTTTATAAGCGATTTCTTGCCGTTCAAAGTGAATTTACCTCGAATCAGGAGGGGTAGAGTTAGAGCATCTTTAAAAAGTACTGGGTTACATGCGATAAAAGTTCTCTATTTTGCCTTCATTCTTTAGATTACATATTGTGGAATTAACGTAGGTAGGTTTTTTACCTCTGAATCAGGAGGGGTAGAGTTAGACATTTTTAAAAATACTGGGTTACATGCGATAAAAGTTCTCTATTTTGCCTTCATTCTTTAGATTACATATTGTGGAATTAACGCAGGTAGGTTTTACTGGCCTGTTTCGTCGGGCCCTTAAGGGTGTTTCTCTTGTTGCTCTGTCTTCTGAAAAGGCATTGAGTACATACGTTTTTGGTTCTAAAGGTTTGCTTTTTATATTTTTATACACGAGCAGTTTTGTGTTTTACATGCCATGTCTTTTTGATTCCATTACTAGTGTTAGAGATTCACCTGGAGGGGATTACTTTTATTTACACTGTCCCCTGTCTTTTGAACATGGTGGGGGTAAGAGTGAGGTTGGGTGCGCACCATAAACCGGTTTAAGCTCTCCAGTGGTGTTTTTGCCACTGACCGTTCCAAGGCGGTGCCCCACTGTGTTCCTTTGTTTATTCGTTTTGTCCTCTTGTGTAGACTTTGTGTGTGTGCGCGTGTATGTGTGTGTGTTCCTTTGTTTGTTCGTTTTGTCCTCGTGTGTTGGCTTTGTGTGTGTGCACGTGTATGTGTGTGTGTGTTTGTGGTGTGCACGTCTGCGTGCTTTAGGTTTCGTTTTGGGAGGCTGCGATTTTGGTACGTGGCATTCCCTGTTTGATATTTGTCTTTGTTTTTTTTACTACTGCTCCAAGGTTATTTTTGAATGAAGTGAGCAAAATTCAAAACGGACCGTCAGGATTCGACCTTAATTTTTCAATGTTGGAGTTAGAATTCTGTCTCATTAAATTACTTTAGGCACCCTAAAAAAATGACATTTAAAGCTTTATTTTGTGTTTTATAATTGTTTAACAATAGTTTGATGTTTCTTTTATCAAAATTATAATGCTGTAATGAATGCTCTGCAAACGTTTTAGATAGTGGCCATCACATTGAAATTTGTCTCTGTTTGAACTTGAGGAAATACCGTTCTTAAATTATACAAAATTTACAAAAACGGCACGGTAAAAGTTGTTTAAAATTTGCAACACAGTGCAAAACATGTTCAATTTTAAGAATATACCAAGCAAAATTAATGCTATTTATTAAACATTACTTTTAGGGATCCAATACCTTAAACTAACATATGACAAATCGCTACATTAAATAAAAGAGCATGCTAATATCACAAAGTGTTTTTGCTTAACGTTTCAAATCGGGACATTCAAAATCATCAATCAAAATGTTGCTTGAAGTCGTTTTGTGTAATAAAAAAATTCAGATCAAAATATGAACTACTAAGTTGTAATAATGTATAGTGTTGTCCATAATTAATACATTATAGAAACGTACATTAATGTAGATACTGGATCTGAAAGAGATATATTAACTGGCACTGGTCTGTTAAACACAAATTATATGGGAAATATTCTTCATCAGAATATGTCTCCCTGGTTCGCTCAGCGCGCAAGACTTGATAGCCGCACTGTGATACAGCGAACATTTTAGTACTTGTAGGAAACAGCGGATCTCTGGGTACGTCAAAAAGACCTTAATCTGAAAGAACAAAATTAAACTAACACGCAAACTCTTTCCCCGCATTGAATAATTAAAGAATCTTTGAGCGTATTTCAATCTCTTCGAAATGAGCAGAGAAAATGTCCGAAATGTTGGGGACTTAGTTGATGAAAGTGTTCTCTTTGATATTGAAACTATAACCATCGATGTGTATGTAGACCTTTGCTCTAGAAAATTTTACAGAAACCATTTTCATTCGTTTTATTTTGAAATGACCCCCAAGATATCATAGTAGACTAATATAGGACTGCCTACGAGAACTTTCGATCGTACAATGACGTGCTGTCATGAAGTGGTGTTTTGCCAGGTCATTGCGAAGTCAAAGCGATTTTTCTTTTCATATTAAAGGTGTAAAAGTACAACTGAATAAGAAGTTCAAATGGCAAATTAGAGAGTTTTCTATAGATATATACAGTCCTGCAGAATAGAAGTTAGGACTGTCGCGGGGGTGCTGAAGTTGAGATAATTCATGTCAGTCACGGCAGCATATTCTTATATATAGTTCACAAACAAGACTTACTAGGAACGAATCATTGATTGCTATTTTGGAAGCCTTCATATCCCTGTTTAGACAGCCCTTTTCTATAACGGCTTTTGGTTGCTTTCACAAATGTTTTATTTTGTTCTGCCTTTGCAAAGAGATATTAAATTACAGTCACAAGAAATGTAAACAAAGGACATACCCACGGCGTTAATATTTGGTTTTGATATATAATTATTAAGCTCGTAACGCATATATATCTCTGTGCTACGTTTTAATTATCTTTCACATCGTGAAAACCAGAAACTGTATTTTTTCGAGTGTCAAAATATAAGTTATAGTGTTAACAAGTGGAAAATATAATCCTAGTACATATAAAACAAACATAATTCCATTTTATTTCATGTCTTATCTATATTTTTAACGATTACTATTTTACCTACTGTGAAATCATTTAATTTCGAGGGCATGAAATTTCGTGGTTTTGGTCGAAATGGCAATTTCGTGGAGATATGAATTCGTGAATTACAACCTTTGAACATAAAATGAATGGGAAATTTACTTGTTCGTTGGGATTAAATTTCGTGGATTGACTCAACCACGAAATCCACGAAAATTAGTCCCCCACGAATATTAATGATTTCATAGTATTTGAAGTTTCATACCGGTGAAAAAGATATCTGCTATTTTCACTGTGAAGTAAGCAGACATATTTCACTCTTATAAAATCAATCAATTACTGCCTAATGTAATAACTAGAGTTCATTTAGAAAGAATCTGAAAACTCAAATAGGTTAAGATGTAAATCATTACCTATGGTCTTGTCAATAGGATAAGTTCTTTTCGCGACACAAAACCGAACAGTAAACAGACACTTGCAAGCATTTGTATCAGTGCCGTGTTATGGTTCCACATATTACATACGAATTAATGTAAAAGGCAGCGTGGATAAAAGTCTTAATTAATTAAGCAATTTGGTTATCACGCAGATCACTCCATCTCATAGTTATAGCGCAATGAGTTTGATTAAAGCACACACCTCCAGTCGTTTATTTTGTCACAGAGTGCATGAAGTATACTTGTTAAAAACCATTCTTGTGAGTCGATAATAGACTTTATTGTATCAAATGTAACGGCCAGACATGTACGGTCTTGTCAGAAATACATATACGCTAAATAATAAAATCTGTAAGAGGATCCTTTGGAATCTTAGACCGCAACTAAGAAAAGTCATACATAGTTACTCGGTTTGAATCTTTTCGTCATGTTCTTGGGAGGTAATGAAATGTGCAACGCCTCCTCATGTCCCCTAGAACCGGCTTAAGCGGAATGATATTATAGCATAACTGCATGGACTTCATTATCTAAAGGTATTAAAAATATTCAAGGCGCAGTTAATCCTCAGTACCAGTTTCCTCCTTACAATACTTATCAAAATGATTTGTCTTTTAGAAGTAAATACGCTTGTCATGTTTGGTTCTAAGTTCTTTGTTTAATTTTTGAATGTATGCTGTTAAGCATTTATATACGTGTATACGCATGTATAGACTGTTGTAAAATGTGGTATGATAATAACATGCATTTATTGGTGGACCGAGAACGACAGTTTTGACTATTGACCGGCAAGGCATTCACAAAATGTTTCATTACATGACATCAGAAAATGATTTTCACATATTCATTTAAACTTTTTTGACTTTATAAACCAGTTATCTTGTGTTGATTACATGGCGATTTATACAAGAAGTCATAAAATACTCATTATCAATATCATTTTTATAGCTATCATACTAAAACGAGTAGTTGCCCGCTACTTGTATACGTTCACTTTCATATTTGGATATAATGTTTTCAATATTTCCAAATTAGACAAACACACATCATGCGCGCATCCGACGAAGTATGAAACTATTTCAATTCTGTCAGATAAATATATCATGTTAATTTGTAGTGACAATTTCAAGTCGGGGCCTTTCTCGGTTACTTCTTTATGTATGTTTGTGTCTGTTTCTTACTTCTATATTATTTTTATTGCATTTTTATGCATATATATATAATCCATGAAGCTGTGTTCATGTATACATTTGCACACACCCCTTTTTCACTGCGTTTTATGAATATGTGAACGTTTGTAGGAATATTACTTATTAATGTGTTTTATATTAATTATTAATTTATATTTTTAATAATAAGGTAGACAAATCATGTCAAACGTTGCTTAATTATATAATTATTTTTATTTATTATGTATGTTATTATTATTGTATGTTTGTTATTGTTATTCAATGTCTTGTCATTCATATTCTAAAAGTCATTTTTGTTATTCTATATTTCGTTATTGTTATTGTATCTTTGATATTGTCATTCAATGTCGTGTCATTCATATTCTAAGTCTTACCATTGTTATTCTATATGTCGTTATTCTTATTGTATGTTCGATATTCTTATGGTAAAAGTCGTCACTGTTGTTCAATATCTGACGATTCTATTTATAAAACGTGTCATTCTTATTCTATGTTATGTGATTGTATTTGTATAGCGTCGCTGTGCTAATTATATCGCGGGAAATCGCACATACAATAAGAACATCGAGCTTACAAAAACAATAATGAATATACAACAACAATAACGTCTTTTACAATAAGAATATCGAACATACAATAAGAATAACGACATGTAGAATAACAACGTAGAGAATAACAATGGTATTACTTAGAATATGAATGACACAACATAGAATAACAATATCAAAGATAATAATGACTTTTACCATAAGAATATCGAACATACAATAAAAATAACGACATATACAATAACAATGGTAAGACTTAGAATATGCGTGACACGACATTGAATAACAATATCAAAGATACAATAACAATAACGAAACATAGAATAACAATGATGACTTTTACCATATGAATATCGAACATACCATAACAATAACGACAAATACAATAACAATAGCAAATTTTAGAATATGAATGACACGACATTGAATAACAATAACAAGCATACAATAATATTTAAAATACATATATAATTGAGCAACGTTTGACGTGCCATAGACAAAATAGTTTTATGAACCTAAACATATTTACTGTAGAAATTTTGCTTGTATGTGAGAATGTCACCAGTAAAATATCTTTTAAACCAATATGGCTTCGTGTGTGTGCGATTGGCTGGGAGCTTTATCATCAGATATATTTTACGCGCAGCAGAGCAAGTGATTTGAAGCTTCCGCTATCTTTGTCGTCTGCTCCAACTGTCGTCTGATGTTACATTTTCAAGATAATCCTGATTACGGAAGGAATGATTAACTGAAGGGATGTAAATAGGGACAGTTTCTTCAAAAGGTAATTACTATTACTATTATATCAAGCTATGACACCAGCTTTAATTCTTTTGCATATCGCGAGCGCCAAGCAGCCTATGATTAAGCATTTGATATCCATATGTTACATGGTAGTTTCGATTTTAACGGCTAATAATCGTTTTAATGTATGCAGATTATGCCTCTAGTATCTAGCAAAATTTGCCCATACCCGCCTTGTTTATTATGTCTGTATTTAGAATTGACAGTAACTTCATGATTAATACATTGTATGACAGAAGTGAAATGAAATGTCAGTTACCAAGTCCTGTGCAGTGTTCCAATACTAAGAACATACATGATTTTCCGTAATTATAAGTTCAAACTCAAAAAGAAATCTGATTTGGTGCAAATCGGAATGACGCTGAAGACGCATCCCAATTATAGGCACACGTGATCTAATCTTATACTTGCAACAACTAATTATTCTCTATTTAGATGAAACAGTAACTTGGATTTTTGCTTTTTGACCAAATGTTCTATGAACAAGGGCAGATATTTGTATACTTTCGTCGACCGTCTGTCCGATAAGCAGGCCATTTTTATAGCTAAATCTCACCAAGAAATATAACAAATGCGATGTTCTTCTGGCTTCTTTTCATTATGTTGCGTTTAATCTTGTCTGAAGAGTTGAAACCTTATGACTTTTATTTGCATATTGAGTCTCAAGTACTAACTAGCTACGTCAGATACAATACGACAAGTGTTACCGATAATACTAGTATAATTGTTGAACTATGACCAAACTGATTACACACATGTTTTTTTTTTCTCATATAACAATATAACTTATGTATTCTCAATGTTGTTTCATGGCCTTTTTTCATTTAAAACCAAGGTAACTTCTCTTGACATTTGAGAATTTTATAAGAAAATACCATAAGCAAACATTCGTCCATAAGAAGGAAAACAGATAAATGCTTATATACTTCAACGAACTTTTCACCAGGTTAAGGTCATAAAGTTCACATGCATACTAATATGAATTAATAGCTGCAATAGAAATTAGAAATCATTATGTATTGTTCAAGTGGTGGAAATAGTTCTTGTTAAACAGAATGTTTGATTCCGAGGGTTTCTAAAATGTTGTCCAGGCTTTGTAGTTACATGAAAGTATTGTACGCGCAGCAGATCTCTTTTTTTAAGAATTTCACTCTTAACAACAATGTTCCAGTTTAAGTTTTTCAGATGTTGCCATAAAATATTTAACACGAAAAACCATTTTATTGGAGGACCCAACAGCTTCTTTGAAATTCGCGTAACTTTAGATACATCAAATCAGTCATAAAAAACAACACCTGATATCCTTTGTCTCATAATACGGCAATGATTTCAATATCGTACCGCTCAATGTTCTCAAGAACTTCAATCAAATATTTACTCGTTGCTGAGTAAACAGTAGGATTTAGAATGGCGGATCGTGTTATCAAATGACATACAGAGCAATAGCAAGAGAACAAGCATGTGAAAAGACAGATTGTTTTGTAAAATATAGATTGAACTTTTAGATACAATTTGTATTGATTATAGAAAAACATTGTCAATTCATAGGTTGTACCATCCGTCTCCTAAACATACCACCGTACTACTGTTTATTTTTATGCCCCCGAAGGGAGGCATATACTTTTTGAACCGTCTGTCTGTCGGTCTTTCAGTCTGTCGGTCTGTCCGCAATTTTCGTGTCCGGTCCATATCTTTGTCATGGATGGATGGATTTTCAAATAACTTAGTATGAATGTGTACCACAGTAAGACGACGTGTCGCGCGCAAGACCCAGGTCCGTAGCTCAAAGGTCAAGGTCACACTTAGACGTTAAAGGATAGTGCATTGATGGGCGTGTCCGGTCCATATCTTTGTCATCGATGGATGGATTTTCAAATAACTTGGCATGAATATGTAGCACAGTAAGACGACGTGTCGCGCGCAAGACCCAGGTCCGTAGCTCAAAGGTCAAGGTCACACTTCGACGTTAAAGGATAGTGCATTGATGGGCGTGTCCGGTCCATATCTTTGTCATCGATGGATGGATTTTCAAATAACTTGGCATGAATGTGTACCACAGTAAGACAACGTGTCACACGCAAGACCCAGGTCCGTAGCTCAAAGGTCAAGGTCACACTTAGACGTTAAAGGTCATTTTTCATGATAGTGCATTGATGGGCGTGTCCGGTCCATAACTTGGTCAATCATGCATGGATTTTAAAATAACTATGCATGAATGTGTGACACAGTAAGACGACTTGTTGCGCGCAAGACCCAGCTCCGTAGGTCAAAGGTCCTAAACTCTAACATCGGCCATAACTATTCATTCAAAGTGCCATCGGGGGCATGTGTCATCCTATGGAGACAGCTCTTGTTTTCTATTATTTTTTATGTTTATAATAAGCCCATTGCCGAAAAATATATTTACCATGATGGCAGTAGTGGCAGTGTGTCGTTCCTTATGGCTCTTTGTATATATATTCTTAACAACACAACCACACTACGAACATGTTCAATATATTGCTATTTATTTATAATTTGAATTCATGGACTTTTAATGTCATATATATTTCAATGCTTATCAAATACGATTATAGGAAACGTATAAAAATTAGCTGAATATTTGCTGGATCGAACTTCTATCCACTCCCACACAACAAATTCGGCTATGTTTGAACACCATTTATTATGTTCTATTAATTACTGATTTCAATTTAGTTCTTCCTCCTAACTCCATAGGGAGTGCGCATCTCTACGGATCGTAAGGTGATGAGTTCATTCCAGGGGGAGACGTATGTTTACCGTAACGATTGTATAGAACTTATTTGTCGGAAAGCATTCGTCCTCTGCATCTAATTCAAATGGGGAAGTTGGCAGTTCTGGTACAAAATTTAGCAATATTTACCCGTCGTTAATAACTGAAATCGTAATGTTGACAAACAAACGCAAAACGCAACTGAACTACAATAAACAATACATGTTTAACTTCATCCTGTTGTGACTATGGCGCTTCGAAAAAGCAAACATCTGTACATTAAATAGCAAATCGCCCACAATGTATTACACAATGCTCGAATGACTCTACCAGACATGTCTCTATTCCCTTAAGGCAACCTTCGATCTAGGAATATCTGATATTTCTGGTTAGTCGCTATTCATTTTTTGAAACTCGAACTAGATAATTTCCGTTCTATATATAGGAAGCAGGGATTTTTTCAGTGTTTCAGTGTTTAAAGGCGAGACAAATCTAGAATATTTTCCACAATTTAGTAAATTAAAGAGTAGTGTTATTAGAAGCAGCAGCGACAGAGTATCAAATGACCGTGACTTTCTGTTGTGTATGTTATGTATGTTGTCTTGTTTGTTTATTTCCTCTTTCTCCTCGCTACCCCTATCGCCACATCGCATCCCTTTACTTACCCGGTGTACACACCCAGATTTAATTTTACAATCATTATTGTGAACTCAGTTCATACATGTAGTTACTCTGCAACACACAAAACAATATAATGTGGACCAAATTGAGTTAGGTGCGCTTTATTGTGTATATTATTGCAAATTAGTATTTCCAGGACAAGAAATAAGAATACTAATAGTCATTGCAACTGTGAAACAATTGCTTTCGATATGTTGCTTTTCTACAAAAATTCCCAAAACATTATAATTATATAAATGAACACTTCATAATTATTTATTATTTCGATAAGGAAATAGCTGTTAACATGAACAGAAGACAATTATAAGTATATATAATAATTAAATATAATTACCTACTTTAATTTGTGTACGACGTGTATTTCAACTACAAACAGCTCGACAAATGTCGATAGTGTGTTTTTATTATATTCAAAATGTTTTTTTTTATTCAGACGAAATGTTTACAGCGATTAAGTTTAAGTCACCGTCGATAAACATATTTCGAAATAACTAACACAGTGGTCGAATATTGGTACCAAACATATCGCTATTCCTTAAGGTGACTTCCATTAAATTTAATCCAAATATATTGTTATTGTCTGGACTTTGCAATACTTTTTAAATTGTGTCTTTAAAGAAGGAGGAAACACTAGATAATATTAGGTTTAAGGTTCATAACGCCACCACAAAATTGTCTGAGTAACAAGTAAAGTGACAAGTATGATTATACTTGTAATCAAGGATGGTCTCCGCAGATTAATTAGAAACACAGGGATCGTCTCAGTTTCAATTTCAAAGTTTATTTATTAGAAATGAATTTCAAGAATTCCACACAGAAAAATTTCAAAAAGAAAATCCCTCAAAAGACTGCTATATTTCGAACAGATCAATTCGAATCATTGCGCAAATCCAGCTCCATTATTATTCATATACGAGAGTAACAAGATGTTTTATTGCTATCCATAAATAAACTACATTGACAAAATATATGTAGAACGAAGTGCAACAGGTTTTGCAAGCCCAACTTTGCCTTTGCAATATATGATAAAAGTCCTGCTTGATATACGGTGTAGGTCTTCCTGAACATTCGGTAATCGAATGCCACTGAAAAGAACCCGTTCAACTTAAAACAGCTTGAAATGATGTGTATTTAGAACGAATGACATTATCCTCATTATGGCAAAAAAATGTGTGAACACAAAGTAGTTTGTCTAACTTTAAAGGAAAGAAACACTTATAGTATGCAGGGTATATCATGGATATTTAGGTGGCCTTTATATATTTTAAATTGATTCTCTGATGCTAGTTGAAATGATGTTGTTAGACCATGTTGAATGTTCGTAGTATTCGACTGACTGGTGATCTTGATCAGTTTTGAAACATGTTCTTCTTGCGAACGCATATTGAAGGAACTACTAAATGGTGCTAGATAGGAATATAATTTAGTAATTGTCTGTTTATCTGGACGAACGAGAACTTACTGATCATTAGAACAAACTATTACCCAATGCAGAATATATATATTTAAGGGGTATAAGAAAATGTACTGTGGAAGCTTCAATTTATGTAATGACAAAAGACGCTGTTCTAAAGTACTTTATTATAATAAACAGTTTTAGAATATTTGTAACGTATGAAATAAATGTTGGTTGTTTTATATATCGTTGTATGACATACATCTAATGACTATGCTTGCCGCTGAATGTCATAAAGAAATGTCTCACGTCTCAGTTACATAATTCAGTCAGATACTATGCAACGACAAATAGCATGTAAAATCGCACAATCATATTGTCTCATTTATAACGTATTAATACTGTCAGCTAATAAAATGTATCTTAGTTTGTTGTTTATAAATGCCGTTTTATCTTTTTATACAAAAACACCACTTATAAGAAAAAAATGTACTTATTACTTGTTGTACATGGGATTATACTTTGGAGAGCTTTGCATAGTCAACAGAAGGAATTGACTGCATTGATAGTCCTTCACATTGCTGATACGAGTACTTCTGGGCAGTTGTAAATCTTTGATTCCATCCAATATCTCTATATAAAAGTGCTTTGCTAATAAGCCAATGCAATGGAGACTTGGATTATCGCACATTTCATGTCAGTTACTTCTTATTTAATTAAGCAAAATCAGCCGATCCTTCAGTAGTGTTTCTAAGTCGTCTTACATATTTTATTTACATACATCAAAGTTATGAAGACATACTGTATCATTATTGTTTTAACATTCATTACATCAAACAACAATGTTTATTTCTGATTTCATGTTTAACTTATTAAACACTTACTGAATAGTTTACTGGTCAAAAGATAAAACTATTGCCGGAGGTCGGAAGGCATGCTATTAAACAAATGCATACTTTATGCAGTGTATAGGATGAGTTCCGTGGTATTTCTTTCGTTAGCTACGAACATTATTACATTATTTTGAAACATTTGAAAAAATCATATATTCTTATTTGTGAACACCACGTATTTTCATAACTGGATTTATTTGAAGTACTATTAAAAATCATAGTCTTGTATGTCTAAAACACAAAATAGTGAAACGCCTATATAACTTTTCCCTGTCAGACAGATGGTACTTTTGATAAATTTGACACATTTAAACGGAAAAAGCTATATATGACTTACTGCTCTGCCTTTTCTCAGGCCAAACATATATAGGCCAACAACTCTCAATGAATATATTAATATAGTTCAGTTACACGCTTAATCATTAGATGTCAGTTTTTAGGTTTTTAGAAACAATGTCTGAATAAGTTTTAGTTTCATATTAACTGATACAATACTTACAAGCGATAATTATTTCCGCGTACTTTATAAAACAGATTAACACGTAACAGTAGTATAATAGTTTAGTTTGGAATAAACGTCTATTTTATATTGAACAAATAGTGTTTAAATTGATTCCATAAAGTACACTTTTCTGAGCAATGTTATCAATTATACCAATATTATAGTATAAATCTAAATAAATATTCATTTTAAGCATGCTGATACAATCAAATATTATGATCTCATACTTGATACAGATCCTGCCAGTATCATGATATAGTGCTACAGTAATATCGAAAAGTAACAGCAGGCATTAAATATCCTTAGTTGGTTTCAATCTTCAGTTTGTAGACTATCACAGTCAGGAACTTGAAATAATCAACGCTTGCTAGAAAATGCGCAAATTCTGTCCTACAAAGTGATAAAAATGTCATTAAAATATACGGAAATAGTATTTCCAGGCGTTAATAAACACGTTTACAGGTCTTTAAACGCGCTTATAGTGCCAGTATATACTTAACTAATCCTTCAAGGCGCAAATAATGTCAGTATATACTTAATTAGTCTTTTACACTTTCAAGGCGCTAAAATTGACAGCGGATACTAAACTGGTCATTTGTGGTGATGGACATAATTCCCTAATATAAGTATTGACTCCTTGTGTTTCTTACTAATATTGTTTACCAAAATTTGTAAAACCAATAAATTATTTTACTTGGAATTTTAGTCATAAAATCTCACTCTGATAGTCTGACTAATATTCTTCAAGAATTTATCAGCTTGCTAAAGTAATCAGAAAATAAAAATATATTATATCGGCATCGAACAATTAATTTCATAAAATTATGCATTTAGACACATTTAGTCATTGCCGCATTGTTTTTAAAAATACTAAACTCGGATATCATTTGCCTGATATAACGGAAATTATCAGGTGCGAATTTCAATATTGAATCCCTCAATGTTCTCAGGTATTACAATCAAATATTTATTTATTGCTGAGCAAACATGAAGAAATAGGATGCCGATTCGCCCTATCATATGCTTTAGAGAACCATTGCGAAGCTAAAACATGAGAAAGGTTAGACTGTTTAGTTTATTATAGCTTAGTTACAATTGTCATTGATTGCAGAAAATTATTTATCTGCTGTAAGTATCACAGAGGAGGATCTAACATATGTATTCCCTAATGGGCACCGCTTAAAATCGTACTTTGTGCTTCCGGTAGTACATATGTGGTAAACATTTCACAGAAAAACAGGTGATATTTTTTATTTGTGATTGAATTTTGTTAAAATGACTTGATTGTTTTGCTAAAATATCGCGATGCAGTGCAACCGAGTATACATTACCAAGCACGTAATTGCATTTACTTTACCTGTATTTGTAGAAATGACGGAGAAAAACTTATCCTCCGTGAAGCGGTATGACTGAAAATTAGCCACATTTTTTATCAACAGATAGAAAGATGTTGTAATTGCCCTGCGCCTGCTTACATTTTGCCCTTGACACCTTACGCCATTTTCACAAAATTCAATCACAAAAAAAATATCACCTGTTTTTCTGTGACATGTTTACCACATATGTACTACCGGATGCACAACATATGATTTTAAGCGGTACCCATTTGGGAGTACATATGTTGGATCCCCCTCCGTGAGGAAGTGTTTTAGGATATCGGCAATTTTGAAAAACGTTTCTTTGAATATTTCTTCCTGACGAAATTTATGCAGAAAAAAAACGATTCTACTTGTTGGATAAACATTATACACACTTAATTTTGGCTGACATCTTCCTTAATCTAATGTAAGATGCACAGTGGAGTAGTGGTCGGTAATTTCAAATATCTATTCAAGTACGTCAGATTAAGTTTTGATATTTTTCTGACTGGTATACACGGTATTATAACACGATCCGATTCATTTTCCTATTAAACAAAGAAGGCTGAAAACAGTGAATTATTATACAACAAATCACTGTTCTGACGTCACAATTATTACGTCATGGCGTCAAACGGCATAGCGGCGCGCTGGAAAAGAAACCGATTGAAAACGGGCAAATATTTAATGAATGTCGTCAATGATGTACTTAAAAATCCTTGGTAAATTGTTAGAATCGAAATAATATATCTCATTTAGTGATTTGATCTTGAATAAATCATTGTTTGTCGTTCAGATGCGTATTATTATAACACTCGGGCTGCGCCCTCGTGATATAATTCCTTCGCATCTAAACTCCCAAACAATGATTTATTCAACGACAAATCACCGGATGAGATATATTATTTCTTAAATAAGCTACAACTGAAATTAAAGTTTGCATCATATCACCTTATACTTTTAGGAAGTATAAATTATAACAAAAAGAGCTAATTTAAAAATTATCAAAAATTTACCAGTTTTTAAATGGTTTTTTTTTTCAGAATATTTCTCTAAAGAAAAAAGTAAATTGGGTAATCATGTCAATATGTAAAAATGAGAGAGTTTTGTTTGTGACATTTATGCTTACATAAAAGTGGTGTATACATAGTAACCGGTAAGACCTAAAATTTCTACAATATTAAGTCGTATCCGATCCACAAAAAGGTAAAATTTCGATGCCTGGTGACCCCAAATTGTTTTTATTTGTATCATTTGAAAGGGTTGTATTTGTAAATAAGATGACCATAAATAATATGCAAAAGTCATTACAGTCATGTTTTTCGACTGCGAAATGATACATTTTACACTGTAATGACTGGATTGCTGTCGAAGCATCATTGAAGACTATAAACATTTTAAATAAAACAATAAAAATTCTGCAACATATTTTTGTAATGTTATTTATATTTTCTTTTTTAGTAGGCAATACACTTTCAAATGGTACCAAAATTATATGAGCCTACCAGGCATCAATCGTTGATATATTTTAATAGCACTATTACATTTTGTATATAGAATTTGCTTATTTGTTGATGGAATACCTTAATGTCAGTTATGCTTAAATAGTGGAAGAATAAAATGCACGAAATTTCGCCTACATTATCTCAGACTTCACTATCGTTGTCTAGTGCTTAGTGTTTCTGAGCTGTGCGCTATTCGCATATCGCTTGCTCTACTAAAATTAAAACTGTATAATTAGAAAGACGAAATAGGCATTGGGTAGAATTGGCGGCTACCGAACAAGACAAGTTGAGACTTACATATGCATCATGTCGACAGTACAAACGCAAGCAACAAATAGAAGGCAAGTTATCAGAATTTCCAGTAACATTTTCATTTTATAATTTAACCATTAAATATTGGTTCGCGTAAACAAATTTAAAAACACATTTAAAACTGAATATATTTAGACTGTTAATATGTACAATAGATTTACGTTGCTCAGGAAACGGTCGTGTCGTTTACATTTGGAATAAGTTTGCAAAATAGTACCTCATGCATCTTCAAACAGCTAAGCAAATTTCGACAAAATATATATTGCTATATATAATTGAATGATTTTTAATGTCAGGCACCGCTCGTTGATGACACTGGTTTGAAATAATCAATACAAAACTTAAATGTCGTCACTGTTCCCTGAAGGGACTTTTATATAAGATAAATCTGATGTTAAGGTGTTGTACCGTGGGCTCTGCTATCATGCTGAATGCAAGGAGAAATAAGCTTTAGATAAAATTAGTTTTCAAGGGTAAATCATCTTCACAAATTTGTCTAGGTCTTAAGTTCAATGACAAATATCAGTTTTCTTTTAATCAAGGATGGTCTCGGCATTTTAATCAGAAACCCGATCTGTGTCAGTTTCAATTTCTTAGAAATTAACACCAAGGAAATCCACACAGACATTCCTCGATAATCATAAAAAGAGAATTATTCTGGATGTTGCGATGTTAATAATCTATTATTAGGACCAAACAGCTTAGAACGACCATCATCAGTGTAAATGTAGTTAAAGTGGAAAAGTTAACAATATGTCAAATTACTACCAACAACATGAAGCATATAGAACCAAGAAAAGAATGCATTCGGGGAAATTTAATACGTTTGCCTGTGCAATACGTTTATTACATGTAAGAGGCTTCCATAGGATCATCTTATAGAGTTCTTTTACTCTTTTACTTTCTGTGCCTCCGAGAAATCTACACTTACCTTTTGATTTTAACATGTATAATATCTTCGTCTGCGAAAACAGTATATGTGTCTGTAAGTAGGTTGACGGTTGAAATATTTTCGTAGGTATATAATTAACAACAACCTCCACTTCATAATGCAGTTCTTGTCTTTGATCATACTGACACACAAAGACGATTCCGATCAATCTTTGACAAGCAATCGCAATGTCCTTATTTGTGCGTCCGACACTATTTGTGCTCGTTTACTAAACAATGATATAATAGTGAGTTTCCAGTGCATAAGTACTGCCAAGTTCTACTGACGCGTGCGTAGGACGAATGACTTGAAGGTAACTCTGTATACGATATCACGGGTGAAATCGCCTGGGGTTAAACTTAACATTTGTTGTCTTATCCTCTTGCGGCTTGTCTAACAGGAAATGATGTTAATGAGAAACAAACACGGTACAGCTGCAAGTAAACGTTTACTGTCTGACTTTTCTATTGGAATTTGTAAATTGGTCAATGTTTTGCCCATTGTAAGAATTTGTCTTTCCAGATTGTGCAATTTTGCGACGATATCTTGTTTTTTCATTGACGTTTATTTTGATAAAAGCGAGCTAGTATATTTATGTGCAGCAAACAAAGTACTTAATATGTCTAATATTGACATATAGTCCACAGACAAATACATTGCATCCAAGTTTATGGTCCTGAACAGAATATTACAACTGACTGTTTTGATTCCAAACACTCAATTATGGAATTTAAATTACATTGTTTGTCCGCTTGTGCAACATCTTAAGTGAATTTCCCCGAAAAGTAATGCCAAACAACACGTTACATGACACATTGTGATGCAAATTTTGATCAAATGAAAATGCAAAATGCGTGACATATCTCTGTTTTCCGCATGATAAACGATGTATTTTACGAAACACTAAACTTATTTGTTTCCTTGCTCAGGATAATGTTAAATGCGATAATCTAACATTTAAATGATTGCTTACTCTAAGACTTGTACTTTTTAGTGCGTACTTTTCAGTGCGATACAATAAAACTATTAAACACGCGCACATAATTGATAAAAAGGTTTTAATATTTTATAATTCCCCCCATCGCAATTGCCCAATGTCCGTATTTATTTAGATACATGATATTCTACATAATATCAACATTTCAAGAGAAATGTCCACACACATATCAAAGAGATGTAAGGTATTTTGGTTTGCTTTTGTATAAAAAAAAATATACTGTTTTCTGTATTTTGCAAATATAATATAATATTTATCACAGTTTCGAAATAATGCCGAAATATATTGTTAGTTAATAGTTATGTCTTATATGAAGGAACGTTCACCTGTGTTATGTTAGTATTTGTTGATATACTAGAATATTACCCCCTCATAAATTCTAAAACAGACTTTAAATCTATTCGCCCACAGTCTGTGTGAATTTTTTCAACAATTTCATTTCCCCCATGTTCGGCATAGAATGTATACAATGTGACACCGAAAAATGATAAAGTGGGTGAAAATTAAAGTTATATAATGGTAAAACTGCATGAGGAATGTATTTTTTCTGCATTTTTACATAAGCGTTGCAGCGGTTAACTACCTTCTGCACAATATTTTTGCTTATTTATAAGAATATCTTGCAAAACTTTTAAGTCAATAAGTTTATACCACAAGTCACTTTCATGGTACTCACTTATTATGAATTTGGAGAGAAAATATGTTTTTCCTAATATATGTAGGTTAGTCCCTTTAATGTAATAAAAGGATCTAGTGTGGTAAAGTACTAGACATCTTTACAACAGTATTATCTTGACTAATCGAGTGTAAGACTGTTCTGCAAGGTACACTTACCTAAGCACAGCTATTATGTAGGAAATAAACAAAGTACAAATCTAATCATCTATACATTCTCAGCGTGCTTATGCAAGCAAATATTCTTGTACTTGTCAAAAATGTTCCGTGCAATAATATCGAGATAAGTTAAAAAGAAATAGCAGTGGTAACTAGATAAATTCTCAGCAGGTATTAATCTTGCCTTTACTGGATATGACAAGTTCTTGATAAAATCCCATCCAATCCAAATCGATAATAAATGTCACCAACTATAAGATAGAGCAAAATAAACAAAATATTGTTTACATCCGTTTCATTGTTAGGCTTAAAGTTAGAGATTTCAGTGAACTAGATTTATCATTGTGTAATATCTCATTTGTTATCAACGACCTTATAGAACTTTGCATTGCAAAAGCTGCATATTTAATGGTTTTCTGTCTACTAGTATTTTATTTTCCGAAAAGTAATCACTGTCACAAATAGACATACGGAAACTAAATACTTATGATGTCTTTTTTAAACTAATTGTGCACGCAGTATGATATGAATTCCAGTGTTTCATATTTCATATCTCAGCAAATTTATTTGAATTATACTTATAATGACTGCTCATCACCTATGGTAAGCTCGAGAAATCACCTAGTATTTACATTAATTGTTTTTCTTTATATTGAATGTCTACAAGAGTGTCAATTATTTAGGTTTCGGGTAATAGAATAAGTATATTCTTTAGCAATATTCAGTCTATCTATGAGTTTCCATTTAATTATAAGACGAACGAGTAATAGAAAATAGAACCAAGTTGAAAATAAACATATATTTGATTGCTGACACAAACACAACTCGGCAACATTACGTACATCTTGTCATGGTTGTGGCCCTAATTATCATAGTGTGTCCCAGTACCAGTCCTTTTCTGTCTTTCGATCCAAAATACTAGAAACTTTTGTGTCAGAATAAGAACAACTCAAAGAACAAATCCTTAATATTAAAAATTAATTGATCACATTTTCCCGTTGGATTGATCAAAGTTATTTTGATGTAACTTTTCCTCCCGGCGTTCTATAATAAGAAACACTGATGAGCTCAGTATGTTTTTTTTGCGCAATTTTCATAACGCTAGCGTATTACAGAAAGACAGAGCTATTGAAATACTTAAACAAGTCAATGTTTAGATAATGCTGATAAATTGTTTTGATAATGTCAACGTTCACATAATGTACGACCGGTCAATAAAAAGTCATTTTTTAAAGTAACCATTTTCCGATTGTGTGCTCTCTAAAACTCGATCACTCGGACGTCCACTTTGTGCATAACCTAAATATTTGTGCACTAATATCTAATAGCATGCATTTGTAAATGAACCCGTGAAATCGCTGCACAAATCTTCCTCTCTTGGTGCCTTCTTGTGAATTATGATAAAAAGGTTGAAACCGTGAATTTAGTAATGAGGAATATGATAACATTGGAATGTTTCCACGAAAATATACGAATGTCTTCTTTATCTAAACAAGTTAGGTGTTACACACATTAGTGATTGAATCACTTCTTCTACCATTCACGAATACGTGCTTATTGGTACTAAAACAAATATATGGCGATGATGTATGAATATTTCTGATATATTCGTTTTTCACGTTTCTAAAACCAATGTGATGAAAGTTTTCTTGGATAGACTAATGCAGACAGCGATGAACATCTTGTGTATGTCTTATTTAATCATTAAACACTTCAAATATATAAAACTGAACTAGACAAATTTGCTTTATCAACTTTGGATAAATGTATCAGAAGATTTTCTGAGACTACATGATCTTGAAAATAAATACGTCAGTCATTTACTAATTTAATTTACCAACGGGTTTACATCAAGAAAATTTCGTCCATTAATCGCGTTATTGTTTGGCAATCTATTGCACTCATCGTTCAGACTGTGGCTTTTTCGATTTACATACTAATATAATAAGACCTTCATTACAGTGTTAGACTTTTAAATTGTAGTACATCCAGTTTCAGTCTTCCTTTTCAGTATATGTACATTATATACTCACACACGTTACCTAACAGGTCTATTTTAGCCTTAACAATGTTAGAAAAAAAAACTTCATTTTCTTAAGACGCTCTTAAACCTTCGAATTGAACAAGCTGGATCAGTCACGTGAAGGATCATGGGACGCATGGTGAGGAAAGAGAAATCATGTCAGTCCTTTAATTATATTCCCCCCATAACAGAAGTACACTTTTCCACTCGAAATACTCATGATCTGAAAGCCGCAGCGTAGTCTAACCTTGGTATACTCTTCAGATTCTGTAACGAGTGCATCTGGCGCCATGCAAAAAATGACAAAAGTTACAGGGACTCTGGTCTGGCGGAATTTTCAACTTGCAGCACAATATAACTGAGAAAATATAGAAAGCCTAGCAATAGAATATGTAACGTACCCCGATCAGTCTTAAAAATGCAGTTGTAAGCGTTCGTATTTTTATAAATAAATTGGATAAGGAATGAAAATAATGAGCTTCGAAATTGTTACTAATTCGTCGATTGATTTTTACCTTCGTCGGCTACATTTTACATGGAAGTAACTAACCATTTAGAACAATTCAAAATAATTAATCTTTCTAAAAACATTACATTTTTGTCTGACCATTTGACAAAGTTAACATTGAGTTTGTCGAGCAATTATTCAGTGCCATATGCTTAACATGGTCTAATTCTACGAAAGCATTCATTTTTTTTTTGGCATATAAATGTTGATTCATACATAATATGACAAAGAGATTTGTTCACTTTAACTAAGTGAAAATGTTTAACGATGTAATCAAAACTATAAAGAAATTCCTTAAACTCATTATTTAGTTTAACGCCGTTTTACAACATTATTTCAAATATTTAACGGCTAGCAGTTAAGCTAACTCTATACCAGTATAAACCTGTTCTCCGCAAGTAACTGCCAACTTCCACGGATGTGTCAGAGTTAGAGGACGATTGATTTCGAACACAATGTCTTTTACCAAATCGTCACGGAGAACATACGCCTCGCTCGTGGATCGATCTCACGACCCCGCGATCCGTGGATCTGCATTCCCTATTGAGCTAATTAAGCGTTCAATGCATATACAGGTGAATAAAACAAAATAAAAACAGACTTGTTTGACTGAGGATACTCTAAAATTAACAAACAAGAAGATATTCCCTGCTATCTTAAAGAAAGTTGGTGTATAAAACGTGACGCAGAATTATACAAGTACTTGAACTAATCAGTTTATAAAATGCTGATTAAATCCTATGACATATACCGCAAGTTAATCGATAAAAAGTCATTTTCACCGCTAAAGTAAACAAATTACAGTATTTATATGCACTGAGACCCTGTAAGATGCCACATTTTCACCTTTTTACATTGTCATTATCAATTAATTTCCACTTTGTTAACAGTCTGTTCGACATGTACCAATCACAGTTGATAATATTTGTGATCTAATACTGACAAGAGTTGATGTGTTGATAATATATGACTTGTGTTATTTAAAAAAATTACTAATTCTTTATTGTTTTATCTTTTATTTTAAATATCAATAAATATCATCATTGTAATGGCGGGGTCATCGTGATTTTCATTTTTAGGATCATAAGATCAGGATAGGGTAGGGAGGTGGTTGTTTAATCGTTTAATTCTAAAATTACACAGATTAAGCAACAACAATGTAAAAAAGCTGACAAATGTAATTTTGTTTACAGCTTTCTAAAATATAAAAGGTAAAATAAAAAAGAAATAAAAAAAAAAACCAATCGTAGTGCGAATTAGTTCAACATGAAATTTTCTGTATTGAGTTCATTTTGGCTTCCTTTTTTATACATTTACAACTGCGTTTTTGTTCTGCATAATATATGGTCTGCTACCATTGTGTGTGTAAGAGATTCGTCTAATGCGGATGTCCTTTCTTTCCGCTGTCTTACGAGCATTGGGATTACGGATGGGTTTAGTATACAAACGCTTTCAACTTCTGAGTGTGTGTTTACCCTGACCATTGCAAGAGGGGAGGGGAGGGGAGGGGGGGGGGGGGGGGGGGTTCTTTTCGTGAGAATTTTCTAAAAATTACGTTTTACTTTTTATTAAATTTACATCTTTTCTGATTATAGTACAATGTACACTATTTCAGCAAAAGTAGTGGTTTCGTCGTGTATGATTAGCGCACCATACTTCCGTTCTAGAAACGACTTCTACGCAAAGAGACCGTTGTCGGTTAAAAAATTAAATCGGAAATTAAACCTTTTCATACTGTTTGCAATTACCCATTGAGTGGATAACTTGTGAATCAATAATTAACAGATTACATCGCTTTGTGTCAAGAAGAGAATAAAATTGGCGAGAAACAGAAATGTTCAGAAGATAATAGATATATAAATCCTAAGACATTACCTTACTTTAAATAAGGATTACGTATTCAACTCATAAATCTTAAAGCTTAAATTATTACTTCTTTAAATTCAAAACTTCGTTGTTATTGGCGATCTGTCTTTATGATTTACGTGTTAGTTATTAGCTCCTTTGCATCGTTGATGACATGTTTTATATCTAAGCTAATTATTCAAAGAATTTCATAAAAAATTCAACTCTCCCAAAAAAAAAAAAAACAATCCTAAGGTCGACATTAATGTACGCAGTCCCAAGTAAACGGAGGGGATATATGTAAATTTATACATTCAAGCATCTGGTGGCTAAGAACATCTACTCACCAGCGCAATTATTTGAATTTCGAAGTTTGTGTCGCTTGTTTTTCTTCTATATTTTGGAAGGGGGATCGGGTATCGGGACCGGGGTTTAACGTCAAACCGACACAGTTGTACGTCACATGGCGACTCTCTAGCTTTTGATGACAGAGGAAGAGCTAATCTGATTCTTTGAGCATTATTTCATCTTGGGCGTGCAACTAGTTAGAACCATCGACTGTCCATAGGCTAGCTTAATTACTTTCTTCAGTGAAACAATTCAGCGCCATCAGCCAGGATTTGAACCAACAGCAGCTACGGCAATGCAATTTGAAGCGACATTAACAATTTGACCACGGAGGCCCCTTACATCGACATAATAGTCATAGATATGCGTAAGAAGAAACAACAGTAAAGTGCTGTCTTGGAACGGTTAGTTGTATAAACACTACAGTAGAGTTTAAACTATATTGATGGACCAAAGACATAATCTTCAACTCCTACCAATTTCTAATATTACGAAACTTTGCAAATGTAGATAAAATTACTCCCCGTTAAGTACATCCCTTCAGCACCTAGGAGTAACCACAGGAAATGCAAAACGCAAAGATGCCCATGTATTGATATCTAAAATAAAGAGCCACAGAACCGTAAACGTATGTACTCAATGACTGAGGAAGACTGAGCACCAGTAAACAAAAGGTAAACATATGAAAACGACGTCTTGGTATTTTATTCAAATAATTGTAGTAAATGAAATATCAATAAATGTTTCTTTGATCCAACAAAGAGAATGCGTGCGTTTATGATAGTCGGTACACTGACTAAATTCTTTAATGACTTGAACCATAGCAAGTGCAATTGCGCTGGACAGATGATGAAATGTATTTGAAGAGACATCTGTGATTTGTCCTTCTGGTGTCAAATCCTTATATATTTTACATGTGTTTACTGAGTTTATCTACTAGCCAGGCTAATTTGCAAAACTATTAATCGGTCTTTAATTTCCTTCTTTTAGAATTGATCCTTCTTTTAGAATTGATATAATTTGAGAATTTAAAAAATATTGTATTCTTACTTTCATTAATCTTACATTATGTCTGCATTCGTTCAATATATCATCTTGTTTTCTTTTTGCATGATGATCGGTTTGATGGTAGTATGGTGGTCTTTTAACACAATTTACCGGTCAGAGTAATTTACATTTCTAACATAACTTACATTTACGTTAATGTCAAGCTGACTGACGTTTTTAACGAAACCTGACAGGTTATTCATACATTCATTGTTTCTGTAACCTTGATAAAGTTGTATTGTAAGGTATGAAAGTTATTGTTAAACATTGTGTTTATTTTATTTTATTTCAACGGAATATTTTGCTATGGGAAACCAGACTGCATGAAATTTGACAGACATCCTTGATAGTACTCTTAACATTCTGTAAACGTACTCACTAATAATGTTGATTGATATCACTTCACAATATATACATATTAAGGTTAAAATGGTACCGGATAAAAGTTGAAATACTATTTCTTGACGACAATTGTTAAAGTATAAAAGCCATATAATGTTGTTTCATTAGTAATGAAAGCATTATGGCGGTGGCATTCCATCTGATATTGTTATAGACTCAGTTTAGACACGACATTCATGACAGATTTCTCATTTTAGCTGATAACCGTTCACGCATACCTTATCGTGTCAGCCTAAGAACAAAATTGTAATGCCACGGGAATGAATGAAGTTGTATGTTTGCGTTTTTGAACCAAATTGCCATCATAGTATAAGAATCACCTCACCATCACGATTGCCAGCCACGATTCATTTCTTGAAAATCTAATTGCAAAATGTTATGAGACACAAGAATACGTTTATGCTATTTAACTGAAACACAAGTTTAGTCACATTTTTTTGTATATTAATACCCATGATACTGTGAATTAACTCATCTAATTTCATCGTTTGGGCCAAAATGGCTATTTCGAAGAGATTTGAATTTGTGGAGGGAAAGTTAATATGATGTTGTATTCGTTTGGATCTAATTTGAAATTTGTGGATTAACGCAGCCATGAAATCCACGAAAATTAGTTTTTCCACGTAATTATCAATAAATTCACAGTTCTTCACGTAATCATACAACAGTTGTTCCACCCTATGCGATCCTCCCTTATCACTTTAACATTTCGTTATTGTTGGATGTTATTTAAGACATTTATAAAATAGTATTTCTTGTGACCTACACTTGACAATCTAATGAATATTGCTAGTGGCAATTATTGTAAATGTAATTAGCACATATAAAATAAATTTAAAATCAAATGAAAAGGAAATTTAATCTCGTACATCCTCTTGTGACTATCCGCAGTTGGTACCTTATACCAATTTAAGTGTTTGCAAACTAACTCATAACATAGCTAACAATTACATTGTTGTTCTTTAAATCAAAGAAAAAATTACAAGATTAGAGACATAGACATTTTAATTGCTTTATGCAAAACCTGTAACAAAATGTGCAAAAGCAATAATACAGCAAGAGTTTATAAACTTTGTGAGTATCAAAGTTGCTTTGGGCAAAATGAAGACATATTTTATACAATAATATAAATGTTTTACCTCTGGTTATAACGGGAACATAACGAATGTATTCTTGTTTGTTATATATAGGTCAATCAATGTCAAAAACACAATGTAACCAATCAAAGATAAAGCTCTGTGTATCGTTATATATACTTTTTGTAATTTTCTGACAAATACGTGATCTAATCATTGTTTACAAAGGCTGATAAGTCTCCGTGGTAATGTAAACATGGATGACGCAAAGCAAATGTGTACACTATTGCTATTAAATAAACAGTCAAACGCATATATTTTCAATGATTATGTAAACACAACTCGGGCAAAAGTCAAGAGTAAATATAATCTAAATGTCAAATGATAGCTCCTTTTAAGTATTCTGTACCATTTAGTCTGTTACTGTTATGAGTTCCTTTTTGTACATTTTGTATCCGTGCATTGTTTCAAATGAATAACAGTTGAATATAATGCAAAAGTAGCTTAGAAATACTTTCTCGTACCAGTCCTAAAAGACAAACCAAAGTTAAACATTGTATCAGTCATTGTTAATATATTTCAGAGTCCTTGTAGGAAGATGCTTATTACGATTTCAATTTGTTTATCATTAGACATATAAAAATATCAGTTTTGAAGGTGTCATTTTTACCTTAAGGATAACGTAATTAATAGTTCGATAGCTTTTCATCTGTCAGACTTTAGGGTAAGCAGTTTAGCCATGTGATCCAACTAGGTTTGAAAAAACAAAGCGGGAAATATGGAGGACGTAGATTTCTCTCATGTGATGAAGCCATCATGTGCTTGAAATAATGCCCATAGGTAAGCTGCATATGTGACCGTTCTCCATCATTAAGCACCGCTTCAGTAGCCTAGTGGTAGAGCGCTCGCTTTGAGTGCGGGGGTCGTGGGTTCGTTCCTGGCCGCGTCACACCAAAGACGTGAAAAATGATACCTTAGTAGCTGCCTCGCTTAACGCTCAACATTAAAATGATTATAAGAACCGGTCAGCCCGGTGTCAGTATAATGTTACTTGGTGGGTTATCATGTTACCTGTCTACGGCGTGATATTCCGGTCAGGCAGAACTATCAACTTAGGCATTGTGCTCACTGCTACAAGTACAAGTATGTCTGAAAAATTTTTGTAAAAGACGCTAAACCCAAACAAATAAACTCTCCTCCAGCATCAAAATCTGGAACCTCACCATGTGATTTTGTCATTATAACGTTTAGCCCAACAAAAAGGAAATAGTTCAAAATTATTTTAAAAGTACTTTTTTAAGCAGATGTCAGCATTGTTTTAAACATGCGCAAATACCTTCTTGCATTATATTTAAAAACATAATTGGTTTTGTATCTGTTCCTCATCAAACAAGTGAACTGTTTTAAGTAACGTATTATTTTTGCCACAGGTATCCAAGTGCAACGACTCCAGTGGCACTAAATCTAGTGGACGCATGCAATAAAACATTTTAACAATCAATTTGAATTAAAAGCGCGTCACTAGTGCAAGACGATGTAATTTTATATTGTAATGGTTAAATAGCATCGTGTTTCCTTGCAAATTTCTGACGTTAGAACGAACCTCTAATGCAAATATTATAGAAAATGCGTGACAATTCATTTGATTACAATCTGTTGCCGACTTAACTGAAATCTGAAGTGCTTGTCGTTGGTACCCATTGTTAAACATCAATATTCAGGTGAAGCGCTAAATTTTCTCAATATGATATGCTTATACAATGTGATTCTGAGCATACTAATTTGATAACTTGCCTTTTAAACACAAATCAAAGGATTCCATCGTTAGGACAGAAGAGACTTTAAGAAATTAAATATTCTCTCGTTGTCTACAATTTAACATTGAGAATGTTATTTCCTGATATTTCTTGAATGGCATATAATTGAAGTTTAACGAATTTTTGCAAACAGTCACCGGGTGATAAACATGTTTACTTCCTTTAAGAAACCACATCAAGCAAACTGTGTCTGAAATTACGATATCCAACGAACATGCAATGAAAAAGAATACAACGATTTTGTTTACTTAATGTACCCTCTTAAAAAACTAGTTTGAAGCACAAACCAGACAAGTCCAAAATAGAATGTGTTACGGTGTAACAAACATTTCGCTTTCAACGAAGATTTCCTACATGAAAATTGAAAATTGTTTGTGCAATCCCATATGACTTGATAATAATTACTGTCTGGAACAAAAAGATAGTCAACAAAAGCATAGGTCCCAGCAGATTAGATTAAGTAGTGATTATTCAGCAAAAAAATGTAATTAAATTTAGAAGACCAGAGAAGTGAAAGTAGTCTTCATTTATAACTATAAAAAATGCTATAGTATGTACTATACACATATTAACAGAATAGTGTGGTTTGGCTTGACTTGGCCATACATTATTTTACTGAAATAGTTTCATACAAATATTGCAACGACTGTTATTGATTTTTTGTTTTGAATGCAACGTATACAAAATGTAATAATTAAATTTTCAAAACTTAGATTTCACTCTACTTGACTGCTTGAAACTATCCACATCATATTACTACGAGGGTGTGTATTATCCATATAATGTAAAGTTTTAGATTTTTACTTAAAATGATAAGTATATTTATGGGATATTTAGGTTGTTGAATTATGTATTGTCTGACTCTCGTTAAAGATATGTTTATTAAATATATATGTATTTCACATGTAATAACAAATCCCTAACTCCGCAATCTAAAACGCAGCATTCAACATCGTTTTATAAAGTCGAACACATTGGTTTGCACTGATTTTATCTTTATTTTTTAAAGGAGATTTCCTAAAAGAAAATGGAAATGTGCAATCCAATATGACCTTACAATAATTACTGTCTAGACCAAAAAGAAATTTAACGAAAGCTTAGCCTCTGGTAATCTCATATTTCTGCAAACACGTTATTAAACTGGAGGGAAAAAGGCAAATAAAAGAAAGTAAAATTATTTTATTAAGACTAAAATGTTCAAAAGTATGTTCTTTTCAAATATTATCAGATGCAGTTCAGCTAGACTCGTTTTTAAACTTGTTATTTTTGTGCATGTTTTTGTTTAAAAAAAGACTTGACTGAGATTCTATTAAAATGTCCATTAGAGTTTGAAGCGACAACAAAGAACAATATGTATTCAAAATATATTTATCACTCACTATGTTATATGATAAGGCCGGAGTAAGGCCTTTGTGTAAAGACATGGTAAAAGGATCTCGGGTATTGTGCAATACTAATGAAAGGACGATATCATTTGTTCATACCAAGTACAATTGTCATTTCCCCTTATTTACACGCATCAGAAGTTGTGAAAATAATTATGGACAGTATGTTAAAACTGAATCTTAAAGGACTTTAGTATTTAATGAATACTATTCCGTACAAGGTGAGAAAGGAAAGACAATAAGTTCAGGAAATAATGTGCAGTAGATTGGAAGCACCTGCTGTTGTTCCCTTATTTATCTGACAGAGACATTTAGATCTTAATTAAATCACATTAGTGCAAAGAAGACACTGCCGTTTTACGTGTGGGATATCTCTATGGGTAATTAGTAAAGCACTGATAAGAACTTCAGTACATCAGTTTATAACAGTTATAACGAAAATAATTTTATGGGAAAAATCTGCCAAACCACACAACTAGCAATACTTTACCTTAACTGAACTTTTATTACAGCTTTTCCTAGCTGAAAAAATAAGCAATGTTCAGATTTTTGTCTTAAGGTCTTTAAATAGAAAATACATTCATGTATAATCTAAGTTTGCCTGAAAATTCCATCCCGAGAGATTCTGATATCTTTCTCTAAATGATGACCTATTTATCAATGTAATTTCCTGATAAAATGTCAATCATTATATCATAAAGATGCGTAAGGAAATCAATTTCCTGAGCAATATGAAGAGTTATATAAAACAGAAATAAAGAATAAACAACTGTGTCAATCTTGAAAAATCTGATCTAAGGAATTGCTTTGATTCCATGTTTTCAATATGTCTTTGTTTTACGGCGCACCAACACAGTACATGCTATGTGGCACTGAACATTATTAAACGTATTGGTTACACATAAATAAAAGCAAAACGTACAGAATCAAAACTTGTACACCTGCTGGTAGCACAGAAATATAGTAAACCAATTGTGGATGCCCAATTACTCGCCACTTATGATCCAGTGGTTAATATTCTTTTCATATACTAATTATTCCAGCCCGCCCGCTTAGCTCAGTAGGGAGAGTGTTGGTCTACGGATCGCGGGGTCGCGAGTTCGTTCCCGGGCGGGGCGTATGTTCTCCGTGAAGATTTGATAAAAAACACTGTCTAAAATCATTCGTCATCCACCTCTGACAATTCATGTGGGGAAGTTGACAGTTACTTGCGGAGAACAGGTTTGTACTGGTACAGAATCCAGGAACACTGGTTAGTTTAACTGCCCGCCGTTACATGATTGAAATACTGTTGAAGAACGGCGTTAAACCCAAACAAACAAACAAACAAGCAAACACACTAATTATTCCAGAAGCAAATGAGGCACCATGCATTCAGTAATGTTATTTTCTATTTTGTTAGATAGATTTGTACGCTTACAAAATGAAAAACAACTTCTATTTTGAACTAGCTGATTTTTTTTAATTGTAGATATAAATCTAACTATATGTCTGTCTGACCTGTAAAAATAATTAAGACAGCTTTTATCAACAATGGTGATCAGAACCATTTATTTCAAAGTTCACTTAGTAAATGATGATTCTATATAAAAATATTTCTGTATAACAAACTTAGTTTTTAAAATAGGGCATCTCTATTAATCAAACTTCCTGTAATATGTTAAAATGGTATTCAATGCCATTAGATCTTTTAACAATTATAAAAACAGGAGCAGTTTTTGAATTAAAAACTGATTAAATTAAAACAGATTTGTAGATACACCGACCGAAGTTTGACACAATGATAACTGACGGCTGATACACAACCTTATTGACTCTAGAGTGCCAGTTGCTGAATTCAAACTACTTCAACCTAAGCACTATGGATTAGGAAGAAGATCACGCTAAGGATTAAGATACTTCCAATGGATGAAACTATCAGCTGGCTTACAGAAGGTCGGTGGCTTATCTATGTACCCTGTCGTATCTGCATAACGTCTGGAGGGTCGCTGAGCGTCTTCCACCACCATCAAAAACTAGGAAGTATTAAAACTGTGTCGGTGTTACGTAAAGCCTAACAATATATACTGCTGTGTCACTTGTGCATACGTACCCGTGTAAAACAGGCTCAAGTTTGAAGATTCCATCCGTCAATCGAACAGTCAAGTGAAACGTTATACCATCACATCGTTCTGACAAAAAAGGTCTTGAAAAGGAAAGACATAAAAAAAACTTAAAGAAAAACACTGCTTATATATTGAGGTACTGCGAAAGTATTTTTCTCCGCGTTTTACACACTGTCGCATATTCTGTTTCGTCCTTTATAAAGGCATTATCTAATCATCACGTAAAATAGCAGGATTCTGACGTAATATCGCGTCTTCTGTCTATTTAACGTATGTTTATGCAGAAACAATCCATGGTCTAGAAATAACCCTATACGTTATTTTAGTTCTTCATGTATGAAATATTTGTATACTGTTATAACTGAAGAAATATATTTACAGATTTAATGATAGGATAATGTGTACCTAGTAACTAATTATGAATAATTATTATTGATAATATATAGATATTAAAAATTCATGAGAGCCTGATATAAACAAAATATTCAACACAAGAAATGAGAATATCAATCTCAGCCGAACCAATATTTATTTAGTTGGGTGAGATGATTTATTACGATAAATAAAAAGTAGATTGTTAAAAGCAATAAAATGCTAATCATGCATTGTATTTGTCTTTTGTTTGTTTCTTATCTGTCTTCAAGATAACACCAGGCGTAAAGCAAACTTCAATCACTGCTGTATGCAATTTAAAACGAAAGAATATGAGTTGTCATATCAAAACAGGTGATTAGAAAACAATATCATGCGAAGAAATCCAAAATAGCTCTTTGGCGCAAAAGATATTATATGACAGGGGAATGTGACAATAAAAGATCAGACATAGTGAATGGGTTTTGCACGTTGTATGTCGTTGGTTGATAATAGTTTTACGAAATTCATTTTATTAGTATGAAGCGGACACGAAAGCTATTTTGTCTTAAACATCTGTGACTTTGACCTTAGTTCTAATTACTTTGATTGTCCCTTCATGTTGCCTACACAAAAAATATCAGTCTGATCGTATTTATTATTTAATTTTCAAATTACCAAGTTATTTTTGATAATAACACTGTCTTGGGTGTATGTGCTATCCCAGTATTGAGATCTGTCTCAAGTAATAACCAAAAAAGCTAATAATGAGCAATGAAGAGGGACCTGTAATTATTTTACAGTTTGTTTAAGACATGCAAGTCTTAGAACAAAACGTTCCAAAGAAATGTTAGACAATATCGTGAAATATGCGTGTGTCAGCTCCAGTTTTACATAATAGTTATATTGTTCAACTGACTGTAAAAGTAGATGCCTTTTAATTTATTAACCGAAACAGTCTGCAAATTTAAATATAATTGGCAAAAAAGTGAACACATAACAGGCGTGCATACACAACTTCTTTACAACGAATAACACAAAATGCGGGAAAAAGGTTAAGACCTGAATGAGTTTCAAAAATTTATTGTTATTACTTCATTACACTCCATTGTTCCAATTTTGATAGAAGATTTTCCTCAACACATTTGACATTATCACATGTCTCTTTATTTGCATTAAAAAACACACAAAAAAACACCACATTATTATGCGGTAGGACTGCATCACAATTCGAGCCGCGCCATGAGAAAACCAACATGGTGCGTTTGCAACCAGCATGGATCCAGACCAGCCTGCGCATCCGCACAATCAGGATCCATGCTGTTCGCTTTCAAAGCCTTTTGCAATAGAGAAACCGTTAGCAAACAGCATGGATCCTGACCAGACTGTTGGTTTTCTCATGGTGAGGCTCATTTATGTTTTTTAATTATCTAAAATTTACTCAGTCTAAAACTATGACAGGGACAAATCCTTCCTTACTCACTGATTAATAATCATAATAATTAGCTTACTCTGTTACATGATGTAAATCTTTACTTGAAGATAGCATGTCCTTATTATCTGTAAGTGATTATATCACTAAGAGCTAGCCATTTATTTCTTACTGCAGCATCTAAATATTATGCTAATTAGCAAGGTATTTTAACTTGCTATTTGAATTAAAATCACATCCATTATGCTACATGAGATTTAATGCTAACGGTTGAATCGCATGTTAGTTTTCGTATAAAATTGCAAATATTTTGCTCAGTAGAATATATCATATAAAGTGCGTGACAATATTGAATAAATTCTTAAAATTATTATAATTTTGCTCAACTTTTATTCAATCTTATACGTTTTAGTTATTCAAGTTGTACTTGTTCGCGTCACTATCAAATTGACATGCTAAGTATGCTAAATACAGATTAAATCGACAACGAGCCAATGAGTTTCATGAAAACCCGGGATAGGTCTGTCATGACCGCGGCAAGCAAAACATTCTCGCCAGTTTTAGAATAAACGAATGCTTTGGAATATGCTTGCAATGTGAACTGCAAGTCAAAAGTAGCAAATTTATTACGATATTTTTGCGACCTATTCCGTATGAGTCAGCGATTTTTTTTTGTGTGGTATGTTTAAATCTATACCGGTATAAGCCATATATTTCCATATTTTACTCCAAAGTGATATTGCGAGAACATATGATTTGCCGCATAGACTAACTCGCAAGACCGTATGCTGGATAGATCCAGGCAGTGCCTGGAGGCCAAATGAATGACTAACCGTTTGCCAATCTGATGAAAACAATATTACCAATGTTATGTCTTCCAATTTTCTGAAGCTTAACATTTCCATAAATGTTTACTAAAATTTAGTTTTCTTTAATGCAATCACGTTGCAAAACTAACTAATTCTTACACGCAACCATCAGCTGTTAACATTAAAGAAATAGAATTTGCATATTAAAGATCATATCACATGAAGAATGGTGTAATCATTCTATTATATTAAGTGATTTACTTTAAATTTACTAGTTTTGTTGTTCATTTGAAAATGAACTTATGTCATGGATGATAACAAATAGAGTTACGCTATGGCAGACATTTTAGATATTGACAGATATTTCCTGCGTTTTTACAATAAATACTGTCTGGAACAAAAAGCTATTCAATAAAATCCCCTACCTTATCACACTTGCGTAAAATGGGTGTAATATTATAACTAACAGTGTAACGAAATTTGAGACAGCCTGATAAATTCGAAAGTAACAAAGAAAATTCTAATATGAGACACTGTAGATCGATCAAACTTGTTTCTATACTGGTAAAACAGGTTTGTTAGGAAATAAATACTATATCAACTGTGTTTATAAAAACGCATTTGCGTTAAAAAGAAAACGGTAATCCCAGAAAGTACAAATTTAAAATGACTAAAAAATGTATTCTGCATCAATGCATCACAGAAGCAAACTTTTAGCATGTTTGGTAGTTCATAAAATGCTATAACGCTATATGAAGTGAGTTTTTGTTTTAGCGGAATATGTTGATACGTTAATTGTACGTTTGTTACTCCATAGGAATCATGTTGATAAGTTAATTGTACTATCCATAGGTATTGTTTACAGGGCTTTAAATGGCAAATGTATTCCTTGACCGTTTAATGTCGCACATGAAAATGTCAAATGGGAGTTTCTGGTAGTATCATTCTCGGGTTTATGACCTGTATCATCAATGTAATTTCCTGACGAATGTCAATCATTATATCCTAGAAATCCTCAAGGGAATCAATTTCCTGCACCATATAAATCTGAACTAAATTAAGATGCATTCAACCAGAGTTCCGTTACAAAGAAATTGTTTAGAAAAGTGGTGTGTCGCCTAAATGTCTTTAAGAAGGTAAAAATGCTGATGATTTCTCCTCGTTATTTTGTATAGTCGTACACACGCACGCAGTATCTATCATTCCGTTATATAAACAATTATTATTATGCCTTAACATCTCACACATAAGTGTGCAAGATACCACCGAGATTACAGCTCGTCATTTTTTGTGTTTTTAATTATGTTACGCCAGAAAAACTATTATCTTGGGGTTAACTTAGTTCTCCATCTATATTTCCAAGATTAATTACCGAGACAAAGTGTGCAAAGTAGGTGTTACATTGCAGACACAATTCTTATCGTGCATCTGCTTGCATAGGACATGCATTCTAACAAGAAAAAGGAGACGAGATTCAGTATGCTTTGCGACAATACGTAAACAATATAAATAAGTCTAGTCGCCAATAGTTATCATTTATTACTGAATTAAGCATATATCAAACTAGTGGAAGGAAACTACATATCTTGCTTTTATTGCATATTGTCGTATAACTCTTATTGACTGAATTTTATTTTCATTACAAAATCTAAATGAATGCCTTGCATTTTATCAGTTAAATAGTAACATGATACCTTTCATTGGATTCCTATGAACTTAGCCAGAGCAGCCAGAGTAGCCAGGGTTAGGGTTAGGGTTAGGGTTGGTTTCTGGCTACTCTGGCTGTTCTGGTTGCTCTGGCTAAATTCCCACACATTTTCATCGGTTCATGTCTAGGTAAATGTATTTTTTTCGAATTATTTGGATTATACTTGGATTATAATGATCTGAAAACAATAATTTCAACAACAAATAAAATATTACTATCATGATCATGGAGTCAATATAATTTTCGTGCATTGTCGAGACCATCTTAACCAGGATCTAAGGGACACAATTGTTGCACATGTCGTTATGTCTTTAGTATAGACTAGTTAACAGACGCTTTTAAACAGACTCTTCTATTAAGTTACGTTCTGTACTTTCAAATGATATTATTACAGATGATTCTAATTATGTCTGATCGTTTCCTTTAGAGTCTTTACAAATGACGACAAGAACTTTTCAATGTATTTAGTTGCCTAGCGGCTTTCAATTTTCTTTAAACGGCAAGCAATGTCTGACAATAACTTAGTGTTATTTGATAAATAAAGAATTCAATATAAATGACGTCATAAACAGACTGAAATGGCAGCCTCCGTGGTCAGCCACTTTTTTTGAATTTCAAATTGTCAAAAGTGATCCGATTTTAAAACTTCTTCATAATTTCATATCTTCTTTGAGTGTATGATGTAAAACATGGTAATTTATTTCAATATAGAAGGAAAATGGGAATAAATAATTTTACAGAAATAAGTAAATACAGTTCAAATTTGTATTAAGAATTTTTTTTAATTTGGCATTTTGTATGTGTTGCCATGGAGACAAAATGGCCGTCATTTTTATCAAATATTGAAATGCTTATGACTTTCTAATTTTTTTAATTCGATTTTGAAAATTCTCTCACTTCTTTAAATGGTTTAAGAAATCCTAGCAGATGAAATTAGCATAGGAACAACTTTGTCTTTCTCTTAGAAATAATTGGTAAAACCAGAGTTCACGAAAATATATTAAGTCACTTTGTGACATGCCTTTTCTTGCTTTATTTAAAATAGTTTATAATAGCAAAAGCTGTATATTCAAATGTTTCGACATTTTTTGTCTCCATATTAATATTAAGTACAAAGAGGTTTAACCTTATTTCGTGAAATATTCAGTAGAAAAGCGAGGTTAGTCCACGCTGAGCCTCCTAGATATGATCCTATTTGAACAAGATATAATACATCGTGATATCAAAGTAACACTTAGTTTCCTAGGAAGAAAGTACTATGAAAAATCCATCGACCGTTTTTTACTTCTACAGGAAGTGATATGTCATTTATACACTGCAATTTTGCAATTATAGAAACGCATGATTTTTATGGTGTTAGAAAATGATTGCTTTACTGACATATTAGTGTTATATTAATGGAAAATAGCTACTGAGAAATGACAATCTTATTATTAGAAATATTTAGAAACAGTCATAAATCAATCATACTGCAGCAGAAGAAATGTAGTTCAAGCGCGTTTGCTGTTCCCGCCTGAATTACCCTACTTTATTGTTCATATCAGACATGTATTAGAAAACGGAAAGGGAATTAAACTGCTACATAAATTAATGTCAAAATATATGTCACTGTTAAATAAGAAGATGGGTTTTATTTTCCAAGTAACTTGTGTATGGGTTTATGTTGTCATGATTTAACAAGTCGCGATGTTTTAATAAATTTATATATATTATCATGTCAGCGGCATGTGTGATTATGTGATCATGGTGATATTATAGTTAGGAAATGACCAACAAACCCTGGAAGTAAAACTTGAGTTACGAGGCTGTAATTGTGAAGATTATAAAATTTTGACGAAAAATAAAACAAGCATGTGCAGCTCAAATTTTTCACAGTTGAAGCACATTTTTATTGTATGTATTAGTGGCTACTTTTCTATTCATTCAACACAAAAAAATCTGCAAATTTCTCAACTTGCAATTGGCAAAAGCGTGCACAGCTAATACCCGCATCAACCTTTATAGCTAGCGTAATGGCGGAAAAAGGTTTAAAACTTGAATAATTTTGAACAATTTATTGTTATTACTTCGGTACATTTCCTGGTCTCTATTCAGATGGAAAATTGCAAAGGATTTCTTTCCGTTTTAGATCAGACGGTTGAGAAAATTGCATTTGTCTCGATTATTAACTTGACATAAATTTTCTCTTTCTTTACATTCACTGGTATTTGCCACGAATACAAGACTTGTTTTTGTTAGTTACCCAGTATTTAACACCTTTTATGATAATGTTTAACAGCAAATTGTACTAAAGTGCAATAATATTGAATAACTTTTAGTGATATAAATATATATTAGTTATCACGAAAACAAAAAGAATTCTCATTTAGTCTTTACTAAAATGGTTCCTTGCAACAATTATGAAGTTAAGACTATTTTTGTCATTCTGGCAAGTTATATATTTTCTGTGTCAAATTAAGATACTGTATTCACAAAGTACAACCAAATGATGTCAGAAGCGTCAGTAATCAATGTATCATATTTTATACCTGCCTATTTATTTTTCATATTTTCAGGAAACATACTGATGCTATTGCTATTTCATCTTTTGATCTATGTGAAGTATTTGTGGATGGAAAGTCAGATTTAATAGTATCATCTAGGAAATATTGATGTTCAACGTACTCGTCTTTCGAAGAAACGACGGCAGAAACAATATAAGGTACGTAATGTCAGACTGAATGTATTAATCGTTGTAGTGTTTAGATATTCACTGATATCTTTGTGCGTGCTAAATCTATGCATAAATAACATATCCGTTTACTTCTAGAAGTGTCTTCAAATATTTGTATTCTACAAAATACTTGAAAGTATTAATTACATTTTTATCCGTTTTAACTTCGTATAACTTAAAGCAATATCTTAAAGAGACGAGATTATTTTTGAATACCACATTCTGAGATTATAAACCCTCCGTATTCTCATGATTGTGAGATTAAAAGTGGGTATTTACTTCACAAATACATCTTACGTCTTAGAGGAATATGGTAATAACTAATGAGTGATAACCAACTTGATAGACAAATTGCTTCTGATTCCAGTACTTGCAACAATATACTGCGTCACTCATAAGATATTTAAGATGATTGAATACCAAATTCAATACTACATACGTTGACACTGAACAGCTAGAATTTAACGTGATATTAGGGGAATAGAATGAGCAGCTGATACTCAAAGCACTGTGTATATGAACTTTCCTGCAGCCTAATGCATTACGTCACAAGGCATGTCACAAATGTTATTATTAAACAAAACTGACCAATGTTTTGATTTCCCATGGCTTTCGTAATACACACGAAAAAATGCAAGAAGTTATTACCTACACTGACTTAGGCATAATCAATGGTGTTTAATTCCATTTTATAATGTATTGTTTTTTTTTTCTTACTGAAGAAAACCTAATCACAGAAAGACAATTATAATTGTTTCTTATGGGAACTACAGTTATGATACTATCAGACACGCTCCTTGTTCGTTTCTTCAAATGTCTATTACAAATCTAAAAACAACACCTAAAACTCAAGAAAGAAATCCATTGCCCTTGAAATTGCATAGAATAGGACTTGTACCCTTTCAATATGTAATACTTTCAAATTGTTTAAGATTTTTCAGCTTTTCACTAACTGTCGCAAAGGCTGGATAATGACAGAACTGTTAATAATCCATTCGCGTTCATACATTTACATTTGCATGTACATAATTTTGCTTTTCTTGAGCCCCATACAGCTGGAATGTAACAGATTCAGGAAGCTTGCTCCAAATTTTTAATTGCGGAAATACTAGCAGATGAAATTTTGGAATTAGAGTACCTTTGTCCATCCCAAGTCAGCCGCCAGGATCAAGCAGTTTAATAGCCATAACTGATGTCTGTCCAAAATATTGCCTACTTGAAATAACCTCTTATCGGCATTCTAGACAAGTGAACATCTGGTATGTGGGATGATTACAACCTGTTTATTTACTTTAGAACTAGATTACGTCTGGCTCCACGTATTGGCTTACATTATGATGGTTTACTTTTGTAGCATAACAATGTATAGTGCTAAAAGTGTACAGTCCTCATCTGTTACAACGTGTTGTGCACAATCTTCTATTAGATGAAGCAGTGCCATAAATAAAGAAAAAGCTGTGTTTATGCCAATTTATGCAAAATGTATAGTATCACAACACAATAATACTAATACATGAAACACCATAATGCCCAAATGTTCATACATCAAGCTTTTCACCCAGTGGTAAAGCTGATTATCGTATGCTGTTGTATGATGTAGATGCATTAAAACAATGCCACGAATGTGAATACCTCTACATGCAACAAACACGGAGATACATGGCATTGACGTTTGGTGTTATCAATTCCTACAGCAAGTCGATTTAATGGATGTGTCTGCGTTTGGTCATTCGAAACAGTTCATAACTCATCCAATAACCAGCCCTGTAGATTAAGATTGATTTGCATTTGCGCTTTATGTTTTATATGCATTATATGCATTATTTGGGTGTGATACTGTTTCTGCGTTTGCTTTCTTTATTGTTATAAGTGCGCCAGTGGAATAAGGGATCGTTCTCGTCTACAACAAAGTATCAAAACGTGTGTCAGACAAAACTCGTTGTCCTCCAGGAAAATGATACAAAGCATGACTTTGCTAGTATTTGCGACTGATGATGAACCTAGAGTTAAAATATTTGATTTAAATACGGAAGGACATCAGACAATATACTGCTTTCGTTTTCTTTGCAAGTTATATAGGAATGTATTGCTTTTATGCAGCCTAAGATATCCTGAATGCTTTTAAGAATACGGATAAAAGTGGCTGAAATTAACAAAATCGAAATCGCACATTTTAGATTATAGTTGTTAATAATCCTGCATACTTTACACAAATTATTAAAAGTATGGAAATATACAGAAAAAAAACTTTCTTTTGATATCTTATGAATGTCCAAATGTGATGACGCACTTAAACATTCGGAGCATTCAGTTGACCGTAAGTAAGAATTACTTAGCCTAATGGCTGGTCAAAGGTCTAATGACCTGCAACCCTCCTTCCAGCATAAAAAGACATTTGTCTGAAACGTTGTCTGATAGAACCATTTTAAACATAAATATAATACAATGTAACTGAAGGGCCAATGTATTAAAAAAAAATTGTCTATCAATACGCCTTTATCAAAACTTTAACATCATATGATAAACATGGCACCGCATCTATAACAGATATTTATAGACATAGAACATATACTTTTATAGTGAGGGAAAATGATGAATGTAATTTATCCTGACGGGATCGTGAGCAAATGACCTTTTTTAAATTGAGTGAAAATAATGTATTTTAACAACTATACTGATTAACGTATTACCCGTCCGTGCTCTCTCAATTTTAACTCGAGTGTTTTTCAACGACACTGTTATTAGCTTAATTTCACTGAACATAGCAGTTTAGTTTAGTTATTGCAAAATTATGGGGACGCACTGTAATTTATAGACGCAATGTCCGACCGACCGAAAAGCATATATATTGAATAAGATATTATCTTAATATAATTATAACAGCATTTTCTTTCATGTGACCAGCGACAAGATGATATCAGAACCGATGGCATTCCATCAGTTTCGATTATGTTTCTTCCGAAATATTTTCTGAAGGGGTTACCGTAGTTCGTTATCTGCAAATTAAAGATTAGATACACAAGTACAACTTCTCAGACATTGTACTTTACCCTCATTATATATTTTGTCAAATTGCAATTTTCACATACGACTAGACATTTTGATATTTTTATGCGACTTCTTTATGAATTTATCCGTACTACACAGCGCAATAAACAAGAAATAAGTTATATGTATAATTTAGCTAAAATATTTATATTTGGAGCTTTTGAACTCATGAACACTTATTCGTATGAGCAAGGTGATCGCAACAGCACAGGGCTATAAACAAATGAAAATATTTATATTGTTTATATATTTAAAGCAATACGTTTGTTATATTTTCCAACTACAGTGCCTTTTTGTGAACGGCCGGCTGTAAAATTTGCGACTCCAGCTGTGTTAAGTAATGATAAGTTTTACCGATGACGCAATTCAAAATTTGCTTCGTATCCATGTTAATACATAAACGTGTTTCTTTTAACGGCATGACAACATAAAATGTATGAAAAAAAATCAAAGTTTATCTTTCGCATTGACATAACTATGTTCTAAAAAGAACACGGAGAAATGGGAAATTTTATCTGGTGATCAGTTCCTTTCTTGATTTCCATCACGACATTACTGCATAAGATAAACATCGTGATTCCGCTTGAAGGCTAATTTTATATCAGTAGAACATCAGTAGAACATCTTTTGCAATATAATGGCAAGTTAACATGTCACATATCGTGCAAGTAACTTAAAGCAACATTTTATTATACAAAGCTCAAGTGAATTCATAGGTTGTCCTCAAAATATAACGTGTTAGCATATGAATGTGATATTTATGCATGATATAACATACATCCAACATAAAATAAGAAGAAAAAATTAAGTCCGTTGGATTAAGTATTCTTCTGCCATGATGTCGATTCAGTCAAATTTTGTAATAATTTATGAATATCGGCAATGAAATCAATTAAATGATACGAATCGTCGATTATATCAAAATCTGTAAAAACATTACATGGTTTTGATATGAAACTACGGACCAATAGATTATTACGACACCCCGTGATAGCAAATTGACATATATTTAGTAAAACAAAAACACAAAATACGACCGAACTAATGTATTTATCTAGCTATAAAGACCTTATTTGATACAAATACATGTCTGCATCACATTTGTTCCTTTTAGCCACGACCGGTGTTGTCTTTGGCAATCTATAGTATGTTATAATTACATTTTCAGCACAATACGTGCCTCTAAGGATTACCGTCGTACTTCATCTGTTTAGATAACGCAGAGACACAATTACTTGTGACGACATCTCATTAACGCCGTCCTCCTATAATGATCGCTTGATTTTGCGAGATAACTGATTATTTGAAAATATTTGTGAGAATCTTTGAAATAATGTACAATATTATTTCAATATTTTCAATGCCTGGATTTGGTTTGAGTTTTTGGTGAATAAAAACTGTTATTCTATCAAACAAGAAAGGAAATGGTTTGATAATTGCTTGGGTGTATTCAAGCAAAATCTACAAAAGTGTATGTAAACAATACCCTATAATTTTGATAGAATTCATCGTGTTAAAAATTAGGGATTACGCATTTGCAGTTGCATTTATCTCAACAGATGAAACATTAATGAAAAATTAGATATAAAATATTGTCAACAATCAGTAGTATAACAATTGTTTGTTTTGGCGTTATTTGGCCCCATTTAACCTTTTGACCACTTCTAAAAAGAATAAAATGAAACAATTAAAAAAAAAATAAACAAGTTTTCATAGTACTATATGAAAACCTGTAGTAAAATATGATTAAACACTTCCACCAAATATTTGTCAAAATCCTACCACGAAAACATGGTCAGTTTAACCTCACTTAACCTCTGGTTTCTTTTTTGTAAGTGCACAAAGTTTAAAACCCGGAAGAAAAATTTACCTGTACTTATTAGTTAAAATAATTTATAATAGTTTGTTCATTTTGTTTTACATTATTAACTTTTAGTATTTTATACAGTAAATTATACAACGGTACTTTGTCTTGTAACATTTTAATGAAAAATAAACAATAATATCCACAGAGTGTACTTGTTTTGTCTTGATATTGAACATTGTTGTATTTTACATTTGGTATATACTTAATTACCTCCTTCGGCGGAGGAAGCCCAAATGGGTCAAAGTACAAAGTATTAAAGTAACAAACCCAATGTGTTCCAGGTCCAACAGAGTCGTCTAAATTTATAATTCCGCATTCATTATTCAACTTTGATTTTGGTAAATTATTTCTACTAAATACACCCCTAAAGTTTATTATACCGAGTTGTTTTACCCATTGTTCAATTTCAAAGTTAGAAATAGGTTTGTTTATAAATTTTATTTTTTTTTTACTATAGGAATTGGTCTGTAAGTTCTTTTCTGAGAATCAATCTGTATACCCTGACCATGTCCTTTTCCGCTCAACAAAGATGTAATCAAAGGTATTCCTAGACTAGCAGCCAGCATACCCAAAAAGCCGCCATTTTGTCTCTGTTTTTGTGTTAATTTAATCACTCCAGACCCTACTAGTTGCTTTCTTTGATTAGGTGTAAGATATGGTGATATCATATTTCTCTTATCATTAGCTACCGAAATCATACCATTCCCAAGTAACTTACTAACACCGGTACTGGCTAACCCAGAGAGGCCTCCGATGCCTAGAGGGGCTAATATTTTTGGAAATATTTTTGCTGCCATTGGAAGAATTGTTTTTCCTAACAAACCAGCCAAAGCTCCTAAAAATCCACCATTTTGACCTTGACTGGACATTTGTTTTTTTTGAAATTGTAATTTCTAATCCCTTCTTATTTCTAATAGACTTTTCAATTTGATTAATTTATGTTTTTGTTAAAAGTAAAGGAAAGTTTCCACGTAATTGTTCATGTTTTAATCTAAAAGTATGTGGAAATTTATTATTATAAGCTTGTGCTAAATTTTTCTTTTGTCCATTTGTTAGGTTAACTTTATATTCAATATAATTTGATACCATTATATATAATTTATATTTAATTTATTTTTAAACAATAACAAGTTCATTTCCAATAGTATTTATTTCAACTGTTTCCTCATATAATACAATTGCGTAAATACGATATCTTGCAGCGGGAAGTGTATTTAAACGAAAGTGTAATGTAATATGCTTAGGATCTTCTGTTATTACTTCCTTTTTATATTCCAAGTTAAAATGAACAAATCCAAACAAATTTTGAAAATTAAATCTATTTAAGAGACTTCCAGTAGTTTTGTTATTTTGTTTATAATAATAATTAATTACATCATCATATATTCTTGATATACTTGTGTATTCTATTTCTGGATAAAAAACACCATTACCAACTTCAAGACGACATGAGCTTAAAGTGCAATTATCATTTGCTGCATTAACTCTAAATGTATCTAATAAATGTGGGTTATGTTCTTGTAAATTACTTTTATCAGGTCGTTGTAAATAAACAAATACATGTTGTGGTTTTGTTACACCAGCCGTTATTCTAAAAGTTGTATTAATCTGTTGTGAATCAGTTGATTGCGTCATCATTTCCCGAAGGTATGACCATCTTGCTTTTGAAAATCTTTCAGCAATTAGATTAAGTCCAAATTCATTGAAAATTAAACGTGGAACCCATAGAATTAATTTTGTTACAATTACTCTACCAGCATCAGCAGCATTAGCTCTAAAAATTAATTCATCATCATCTGTCAGCTGCAGTGTTATTTGAATTTGACTTGGAGGTATAATATTAGTTTCTAAACCCTGAAAGAATGAATAATTTTTTAATGGAATTTTAGCATTTACCTCATTACCACCTTGGATTAATCCTTTTCTAAAAGCAAAACCTTTATTATCATCAGTAGCAGCAGTAGCAGTAGTATCTAAATAAATAAATTCATTTGTTCCAGTTGATTCAGCATAATCATTAGATAGTTCAACTAAATTTTTTACATTTATTACTTTGTATAAATTATTACAATCATAAACAATTTTTCCATTTTGTTTAACCACTAACTGATCAATTAATGAAGCTGCATTATTAATTAAAGCAATTTGATCTCCATCAGCATAATTATTACCATTAGCAAGCTTATTTACTTTAAAACTTACTTCAAAATAACCATTAAACCAATCAAAATATGAGCTTCTATCATTAATTGTAAAGTGATATCCGTTTCTTTTTTGTTGCTTAACATTATTTCCTAAGACAGATATTAAAGCTGTATCTAATTGAATAGGAGTTAGTTCGTATCTTTCACAATATTGTTTTGTTCTAAACATGTATATATTATATATATTTTTTATTTTTTATAAATTAATCTGTTAATACGTTTACGCTGAGCTGAAGTCCCAGATCCTGACAATAATCTATTTAATCTTATATTAATATCCTCCTCTTTATCATTATTATTTTTATTGTTTTTTAATTTCTTGTAATTCCTTAGCAATTAAATTACCAACTGCCGGAGCAGGTTTCTTTTTAAATTTTTCAACAATTTTATTAGCAGCCAAATTTCCAACTTCTGTTCCAACCTTTTTTGTTCCACTTTCAAGTGCTGCTTTTCCTGCTGTTTCCAAAGCTTTTTTTCCAGCTGTGCTAATTGAAGTTGCAACTCAACTTAAAAACAATTTCGTTAAAGTGTCAAAGATACCTGTTCCGCGTATAATTTCTTCTTCGGTCTGAGCATCAACATAAATAAATATTCCTTTATTTTTGTCATAAACTTTTTTGTACATTATATAAAACTAAAATTTATAATTTCATATTTCTTTTAAAATTAATGTAAAACTTGTTTTAACCCCATTAAAATTAATTATTCTACCAAATATATCTGTAATATATATTCTTATTGAATTTATAATATTTTTATTAATTTCAGAATATCCGACTCTGTTTGGTTCTTTTGTAAAAGGATAAGCTCTTGTTAAATCTGCAGTACTTTAAGCATAGATAATATCACTGAAATTACCATCAACAAGTGAATTATCAATAAGATCACAATGAATATAAATTGTATCCACAGAGTTAGTTATATTTGGTGTTGTAGTTCCCCATTCAGTGTTTCTCAATTTTTTTCTCTCAAATCCAAGCAATGTATAAAAATTTGATATTTCCAAATCCAACATAAAATTATCATGAATTGAAATCAAAACCTTAAAACTACTTAAATCAAATTCCAAACTTATTGGAGCAATGTCTGATTTATCAAATTCATAATCACCATTACTTATTAATGTTTCTCTGATATAATTATTAATATCTGTGTAACTGTAAGAACCATTTGTAAATATAATATCTTTCCATTCTTTACCATTATTATAACGAATTCTTTTATTATCATATTCATCACTAATATTATGCCAAGAGTAAGTCATAGTGTTAATACTATCCAAACCAACAACATAAGTTTTATTTTTATCTAAAATTAAAGAACGACTAAATCTGATTGTAAAATCACTCGGAGTATTTTTGTTATCATCTTTAACTGTTTCAGAACTTAATACTATTTTTTGTTCCATTTATATATTCAAGAAAAATATTTTTTATATAACATTTCATGTTGTTCTGGTAAGAGTGAATTCATTTTTAATAATTGGTCTACTACCCTAATACCTTCATTTTTTAGTTCTTCATTATTATTTCCAGCATCAATCGAACCACAAATTAACTCCAAGTCATTAACCAATTCTTCCTGATTACATGGACAAACGTTATAACCCTGTCCTCTAATTACTTTTTTAAATTTCATAGATCTTTTATTGATGGGTAATCCTGATTTTTCTGTTAATTCTTTAAATATTTTTCTTGAATGGATTGAATGTTTTTTATTATTGTTATATCTTTTATTAATCAGATCAATCAAATCATTATCTACTTTAGTGTTAATTACTTCCTTTCCAGTTATTCTAGCCTTAGCAATTAATTTGTTTTGACTATAAAGTTTATTTAAGTTAATAATTAAATTACCATATTGTCCATTTGGTGAAGCTTTATATGGGTTATAATATTTTATTCCTTTTCCCATATATTTTCCAGATTTTAGAATATTTCTAATAGTTTTTCTATATTTTCTTAAATTATCCGACTTAGCTATAATTGCTTTCTTTTGCTTTAGATCAAGATCTGTGGGAATTTTCATTCTGGTTATTGCAACAGATTCATTACCCAAATTTTTTTATATCCTATGATGTATTTTTTATGACCTCATCCACTTCTTCCCTAGTCATTCTTTCAACAGGATTTTTAGATTTGCTATGAAAATATTCAAACACTTCTTGCGGTGTATTATGTTTTTCTTTATCTTAAAGTTTTAAGTCAATGCCTTAATTAAAATTAACTGTAAATTCTTTTGGTCTTGCTCTCAATTCTTCAATATATTCTTCAATTTCATCATCATAATAGTTTAATGGATCTAATAAATCTGTTATAGATTCTTTAGATAAGTCATCCATTTCATCCATAGTATAGTTTTTTTTTAATTCATCAATTTCTTCTTTTGATAATTTTATAAGATCTTCTTTTGTTATATTAATCTCTGACGGTAACGTTTCTGCAGTTATTCCCATCTTTTTTCTTCCGTAATCTTCTAATTTCTGAAATTCATCTTGAGGAACCGTCCAACAGGTTCATCTCCCATTCTATTGATGTATAGGAAGTTGGTTTTAAAGCTTGTTCTTTTCTTATTTTATTTTCATAATCTGCCAATATTTTTTCAAGATCTTTAACACGTTCAGAGGAGTCCGGTAATGATGGTAGCGGTTCTTGAAATAGCTGTGGTAAACCCTGGTATGTTTGTATGTCTTTCATTTCATCACCTAGTAACGCTAATTGTTGTTTTATTCCAGGTAATGCTTTTAACTGACTTGATAATTTTTCTTTTTGACTTTCTATTCCTTCAGTAATTTGTTTATAAATTTCAGTGTACATATCCCGATTTGAAGCTTTTTTATTTTTTTCTTTCATTATTTCTTCTCTAAGAGCTCTCATCTTTTGCCCGACTAAGTTTTTTTTTCCTCATTTCATTAAGTTTTGATTGCATTTATATAATAATGTAAGATAATGTAAAATAATGTAAAATAATGTAAGATAATGTAAAATAATGTATTATTATATATAAATGGAAATTCCAAATTATGATACAAAAAGCGATAAATCCAATACTTTAAACAACATTGTTCCTTTATGTCAGATTCATGTTTTAGAATGTTAATATGTGGATCTTCTGGATCTGGAAAAACAAATACATTAATGCATATACTTCGAAAACCTCTTATATATTAAGATAAATTATACTTATATGCTAAAAACCTAGAACAATCTAAATATCAAAATTTAATTAACCACTTAAGTCAAATTGCAAAAAGAATTAAAGTAGATCCAAATGAAATACTTGAATGTTCTAATAATGAAATAATTGATGTTAATGATCTTGAATCAGAAAAACAAAAAGTAGTAATATTCGATGATTTTGTATGTGAAGATAAAAAGGTTCAAAATGAAATAACAAAATACTTTATTCAAGGACGTCACAAAAACTGTTGTGTTATTTATTTAAGTCAGTCTTACTATAAAACACCAAACGATATTCGAATTAACTGTTCACATTATATTTTATTTGAAAGTCCAGGTAAACGAGAAAATGATATGATTTGTAATGAACAAAATATTAACCCTAACTCTTTTGCTAATGCAACAAATCAAAATTATGATTTCTTATATATTGACAAACCAAGGAAGTTTTTAAGAAAAACTTTTACTGGTAATATATAGTAATTATATAATGGGAGTTTTTAATAATATAAAACAAATAAGTGAACCTGACAGTATAAGTAAAGTTAAATTTGATATTGATTTAAGTGATTATGTTACTAAAAAACAATACAAAAAGCTTAAAAAGGACATGGAATCATATCTTCACAGAAATAAGGAACTTGATAACACAATGAACAGAGCATTAGATATGGGATGTAATAGCCTTATAAACCTAGGAAATCCAGATAAACCCAACGATGCAGTTTCAAGACGGTTTATGTATAAAAAAGTTCAAAGTGTAATAGATGACTATAATCTTGAAGATATTAAAAGTATAAAACAGACACTAGAAGCAGAAGTAAAGAATATTGAAGAATTAACAAAAGATTTTAAAAAGAATTCATTATTAATAGTTGAATTACAAGATAAAATTGAAAAAGAAATGAAAGCTATGGTTGATTCTATTAAAGAACTTGAAGAGAAATCTGATTTGACAGATGACAACATAAAGAAAGTATTTAGAACCAATTTTGAAAAGTTATACAATCAAGTTCAAGAATTAAAAGATAGTATGATTAAATATGAAGAACTAAAAGACAAGATTATTGAAGCTGAGAAAAAGTTACAAAATATGTATCAGTTAGAAATCAGAACAGAAATAAATAAACTAAATACTGAAACTGAAAATAAGCATAAAGATTTATTAGAATTAATTTCAAATAAACTTGCAGAATATAAATCTGAACTGGAAAAGGCAGCTTCACAAAGAGGTGATGACCATGACACAGCATTAGATAACCTTAAAAAAGAGCTTAATTCTAAAATAGAAGACTTTAAGAAACAAATTCGAATTCGGATTAGTACTGTTGACAACCGTCATAATTTAAAGTATGCAGACTTAAGTAATATTACAAAAAAATTACAAGAAGATACGACGCAGCTTAATGCTAAAGTTGAAGAACATAAAAATGATCTGGACTTTGTAGTTGAAAAATCAGTTAAACAAGGAGAATCAATTACTACTAATACTGAAGCAATTAACACAATTAATGATCAACTAAAAAAATTAAAGAAACAACTTCGAACCTTAATTAGTACTGTTGACACACGTCACAATTTAAAGTACGCGGAATTAAGTACACTTACAGGTTTATTACAAATTTTAAAGATATTAATGAATTTTATGATAAAATTAATGATAAAATTAATGCTAAAATTAAAAAAATAATAAATGATCTAGACTCTGTAGTTGAAATATAAGCTAAACAAGGAGAAGCAATCACTGCTAATACCCAAGTAATTACTGCTAATACTAAAGCAATAACCACTAATGTCGGAGAAATTACCACTAATGCTGAAGAAATTTATTTCTACTAATGCTGAAGAAATTACAAAAGTAAAAAAAAATTCTTAAAACAAGAAACACAATTAGCTAGAACAAAAAATACAGTTGATAATTTGTCTGCTTCTGAAGTTGCTACAACAAAACGAGTTGATGATTTAGCTGAAGAAATTCTTAAACTTAAAAAGAAAGACAAAAAAATAAAAGAAGAATCAGAAAAAGAAATAGAAAAAGTAAAACGTGAAGTTTTTCTTTTTGAATATAACAGTTTTCATGAAATACATCCAATGTTTAAATACGGTTTTTATGAATACGTAAAAATGAAAAAGTATTTTGACCGTCGGGGTGCCTGGATATATTCAACATATGAAAATATGGCCGGTTTGAACTATTTAAATGCATTTGAATTAGGATCTGGAATTATCTTGAGACATTCTGTTTAACCATTCTTCGTGTAATTTGTGTAGTTTTTCTAAATAATCTAAACCAACTTTGTTTTCTTCCGTTCTGTTTCTTTTTTGGAGTCTTTTAAAACATATTTCTGGGTCGGTTTTAACATAAACAAATCCATCAACTGGGTTTTTTCCGTATGGTTTTATAATATGATCAGTTAAGAAAAGATTGTATACTGCCCACTCGGGGTCATTTATAACACCGTTGTCGTGATGTTTTTTTGTAAAAACGTTACTGTTAGTTAAATAACAACGTTCAAGGACAGAAACACCATCAAACTGTTTAGCAGAAGATAACATTTTTATATGACTATCTAAAGTTGTTAGTTGAAAAGGAAATAAATATTTGGAAGGTTCTTGAGCAGCAAGTTCAAAAAGGTTATATGAATTATAACTTGGGTCCATAATATTTTGCCATTCGTGAATTGGTTCTGGAATTATATTAAAAGTAGGATTATATTCTTTAATAATATCTAAAAACGTACTTTTTCCTGATGCAATATTACCTTCAACTGATATAATTTTTCTCATTTATATATAAAATACTTATAGAAAAAATCTTTAATAATCTTTAATACAACTCTTCTTCTTTTTTGCTTTTATATCCGTTAAGTTTAAATTCCTTCATATGCATTTCAAGAGGTGTTGAATAACTTATTTCTTTCTGCATTTCTAATAGTATTGTAAAATTATCCTGAATAACTTTATTTGGATCTTCTTTATTTACTTTTCCAATCCGTGCTTTTGTTATTAGTTGTTTTATTTTGTGATGATGTGCTTTTAAAATAAATTTCTTGTCGTCAAGTTTTAGTCTATTAGTAAATATGGTAATTACTGATGGAACAGCGCCAGCAAGTGCTACAAATATAGGAATAGCTGGAACAAGTGCTAATGCAGCTGAGCAACCAAAGATACCTGCTGTAATATATAACCCAGTACTTACTCTCCCACAAAATTTATAACTTTTTCTGTAAGCAGCAGCTAGTTTAGTTAAGTGAATGATTAACTGATCTATTGTTTCTATTCCATTATTAGAAATTAGATTTTTATAACTCATTTATATAATTAATATTATTAATATTTTTTTAATTAAATTTCTTCCACTTCACTAAATGGTACCCAGCTATTAAATTTTTCATTGTAACCTTTCCATTTTACTAAAGCTTGTTTTTTCTTATAGTCTCGTCTGATAACTTTTTCTATTCTAAAAACCTCTTGTGTAGTAGGTAAAAGTTCTTGTTCATAAAATGAACCTTGAATTATTTCATTATTTAAATCTTTTATAGTGTATGTTCTGGGATTTGTATTATTAATTTTATAAATTATAAATATCTCCTCTGTCCAGTTTGGTGTATATCCTTTTTCGAAATGTCTTTTCAGTTTGCTTAAGCGAACTCGATCACCAATTTTAAATTTTGCTTTACTCTTTGGTATCTTTAAATTACCATATAAATTAAAGTAAACAGTACCTTTATTTAAGTTTTTTCTAGCTTCGGTTGGTGTCATTTTTATACTAGAGTGTTTTGTTTTGTTATATTTATCAACCACTTCCTGTAAATTATCTAAATTAGTATAAGTATTATTTGCTGTAAAATATTTCCACATTATTCTTTTTAAACTTCTATTAAATCTTTCTATTACTACAGCCTTTCCTTCATTAAATGTATGATACATATTAATCTTATATTTATTTAAAAATGATTCAAACTTTTTATTATAAAATTCTTTTCCTTCATCCACCCATAAATTTACTGGTAATCGTCCTTCTAAAGTTATTTTTTCAAATGCTTCTGTAACAGATTCTCCAGTTTTATTCTTTAATGGAATAACCCAAGCATATTTACTAAATATATCAATAACAGTTAACAAGTACTTTACTCCTTTATTATATTTTGAAAAAGCTTGCATGTCAACTAAATCAGCTGACCAAGTATCATCAATATCATGAACAATCACTCTCCGTTTCCTAAATTTTCTTTTAATTGGTTTGTGTAATTCTTCTGCTTATTCATCGCTCCATGTGATTCCGGGGGTATACTCTACCCCCTTTTCCCGTTTTTTGACTTTTGTCCCAGCCCAAGTTTGTATTTCGTTTTTGCAATCTTTTCCCCAAATGTTTTTGATTTAGTTTTATTTAAGTCGGAAAGCATTTATTTGTCGCATGTACCCTTTTTTACACCGCTGTCATAGCAAAAGTCATGGTCCATACATACTGCATCCAGTTCATTGACAGGGGGTCCATTATCTAGGGGGTTTCCCGGCCCACAATAGCGAAAACCCGGAAGTGTTATACCCTTTTTAGGCAATAAAGGTAACATTGCTTTGTGAATATCAATTGCACCTCCAGAACGTTTAACAAATTGTGTTTTTATATTACCACAGGATGCACATTGAGCTCTTAACATAAGTCTACCATTTTTTTTGTAACATATTGAGCATTTATACTATCAGTAAATTTCCTTTCTTTTACACAATATACATGTATTTGTTTTTGATTCATTTATATTATATGTATTTAAATTTATTAAAAAAACCTTTTTACTAAAAAATGGGTTCTGGTAGGACTCGAACCTACGCCCTCCTAAAATTGTGATTAACACAGAATAATGATAATACTTAAATGCTCTAATACCTTAACGCGGTTATGTTGTATAACATTAAAGAACTATGTTCGTAAATGTTGTATAAACAACTGAAACCATTCGACGATGCATGGTTGAACAATATTCAAAAGCGTATGTTCAATCATGCATATGCCTATGGCATACTCAAACGGTTGAGTGATTTCAGTTGTTTGTTTGTTAAAAAAGTGCAAAAGCCGTGTTGCGTACATTTATTTTAACCCGGACGCCAGGTAGAATTTATTACGTGCACACCCGACGCCTGGGTGAACCGTTAGTCTTTCCTAAGAGACCTCATCTGTAGGCTCACCATACAGCTGGTTTTTCCTAAATCATCAAACCTTCCCGGTTTTGCAGCCAGAATCACCTTCAACCCCATTGTTCGTTGCCTCCCGAAACCTTCGAAACAAGAGACAAGGACGAAGTAAGGCAATTCAGTGCTATCACGACATTGACGGAAGAATTCTTTATGTGCACAACCAGTCAATGTCATAACAGCAGGCTGTAACCGGTAACAGACAAGACGACCCAGTACACAAACCATACTGCAAGGAAACGTCAGATAAACTTCCGGAACTAAGCGTAACACAACTCGACTCAATAATATAAAAGTTGAAACCGGTTTTATATAGTGTATATTCTTTATTATAATAATGTTATGGTTTTAAAATTATCATAATTTTATTTTTCATGTGTTATAATTTATTCCATTACTTTTTGTTTTCAAATAATAACAACTCCTAACGTAATTTTATTCTTCCAATATTAATTAAGATAATTTGTATGAATTTCAGTTATCAAAGGGAGATATTATTTGTTTTTTTAATTTCAATTATTAAAGGGAGATAGATTTGTAAATAACCTGACCTTGTTATAATTGTTATATTTAGCATTTGGTTTTCCCGGTCTGTGTTATTTTTAGTTTGAAATTTTCTTGTTTCATGGATAATTATTAATGTATTTATTGGTACTGTGTACATTTTGTGTCATTTCTAATGTCTTTAACAGTTGTTTTATCTATGTAAAAGGATTACAAAACAAGGAAGTAGAAGAGTGATTTAAACAGAAAATAAATGTGGTCTAAATTCAACCACACTATATTTTACTTCCTGTATGTTATATTAGGCCAAACCTATTCTACATTTTATCTCTCGGTGTACTCTGTTTTCGTGGCAGGATTTTGGTAAAAATTTGGCAGAAGTGTTTAATCATATTTTACTATAGGTTTTCATATAGTACTATGAAAACTTGTTTATTTTTTTGGTTTTTTAGAAGCGGTCAAAAGGTTAAATGGGGTCAAATAACGCCAAAACAAACAATTGTTATACTACTACAATCATTAGAACGATTGAGATTGAGGTATAATATTAATTGTATACTGCTGTATTTAAAGAAAAATAAAAGAAAACATTGTTGCAGACAATAGTTATCAAAGAATAACTGTATTTATGGGTATATAAAATACTGTGTAAATTATATGTGTATTTAGATTCCTATTAAGTTATAAAATGTATGATGTCCTGAAACAACAAGTCATCATTTCTACACATTTGTCACATACTTTGACACATCTTTATTGGCTGAGAACATGTTCTATTTCCATCAGTAACTACATGTACATAAAATATTTCAGCTGGTTAAATTTTGTATGTTTCAACATAATTTAAAAGAAAAACTTAAAAAATGTTTTGTTGTTTATAAATTGCAACAATTTTCCAAAGACATTACTGATGTGGTCTTTACATCATAAGTCTTTGTTTCAATTTAGTTATAGCCTCCGCTCTCGATATGCAGTAATTATGCAGCCATGTTTTTATAAATATCTTGATAAAAGACTTGTATAGCTGCTTGCAGGATTGCAGGAGGTGAAATGTACCTACTCCCATTGAGAAACAATAAAGTTGTATCAATTTGTTTCCATGATGATTTTTTCAGCTCATTTCATTTCTGTTTCAGAAAGAGATCCTACAATTTCAGGTTATGAGGCAGTTTGATGCAGACAGCTACACGCATATCTGAAACAAAGTAACTAGTACTAACTTGTAGCTTGTATATTACAAAAACGCAAATCGAATCTTTTCTGAATAACGTTTCATGGTACGTCTTATGATTAAAATGTCTTGAAACTATTATACAACTTGCAGGAATTGTTACAAATTGCTCTGTCAATTATGTATTGAAATTTCACGCGAATTACGCAAAGACAATTACTCTTACAAGCATAAATAACAGCTAAAACTGCTGTCGTTTTCTAAAAATATTATAACATTACTGTAACACCTATCAGTATATTTTACAGCGTCATAAATCCATCATAATGCGAATCAAATTTCTTAAAAGTGTCGTTTTTGTTTCCTGTACCTCAGCAACTCAAATTGTTGCGTAAAGTACTTCAAATCACAAACATAACATAGAATAAAAGCAAAACGTATTGATATGAAATCAGATTGAAGCCCCAGATAAAGTCGTCTGTGCGTTTCCATTTGCATCAGGTGTTAACGCTTTCTATAAATATAAGCTAACATTCCAATGAAACCAGAATGCAAAAACACCCTTTGAAATTCAATCCAGAGGTATTTCAATTGATATATTAATGAACATATCGTATGAATCATATTGTCTTGGCGATGCATTTATCTTAAATTTGAAAACTAAACAGTTGTTGAAAACACGGTTCAGTTTGCTTGTCAGAAAATAAAACTATTGAACGCTGATCACAAAAAAAAACCTAATATGTTACATTTTGAGTTCATTTAACTTTGATACCTCCTGCAATTAATTGTAACATTGAGAGTTTTGAAACAACAAAAAAGAACGTGATTTATACCATAAAATTGTAGTTAGTACACTCCTGTGGTTTCATTATTAGAAATCGCCCCATTAAGTACTAAAAGAAGATCTGAAACTTAATTTGATTTATAATCCGTTTAGTTTTATTGTCATTTGTTTAAACGGTTAAAAACATGCACGCTTGAATAAAATTTGAGTACTTAAAGGGATTTTTTCTCACGCCTTTCAAACTAGATTGCATTTTCCTACGTCTGATTTAATTTGAATTGGGTAAAGAGAAGAAATGGTTGGAAGTTTCGTAATGGTAACTTCTTGATGCCGCAGTATTAAGATAATTTTACGTGCATTACAAAGATAACTTACTTTGAATACATTGATGTCACTTTGTTATAAGATACATGGGAGTAAACTACAACGGCTGGGCATTTTAAGGGCGACTGGAATGTTGATCTGATATTTTACTGTTTGGATCTATGCATTCAAATTACAATCTCAAAACACTTGTTCATGGAAAGCGTCAAATAACTTATGTTTTGTTTACAATCTTGTCTTAGAAAAGTGATATTAGTTAATATGCACTGAGTACCGTTCTTATTGACCATTGCAAAGCATCAACACTCAAAACCATCACTGACCATACCAAGGCCTTTATACTCACATTACAAAGTCTCGGTGCTCACGATTCTAATTGACTTTTACAAAGCCTCAGGACTTTCAACTCTCATTGGAGGTTACAAAGCTTAAGTACTCGCAACTCACTCTCACTGGACAACACAGAGCCTAAGTTATCAAATATTATCGATTATTAACTAGCCTAAGTACTCTCAACTCTCAATGGGCATTACAGTGCCTAAGTACTGGCACCTGCCGTCGATAATTACAAAGCCTCAGTACTCTTTACGTTCATTGGACATTACAGAGCCTCAATATTCGCATCTCAATGATAATTACAAAGCCTCAGTACTCTTAACTTTCACTGGACATTACAGAGCCTTAATATTTGCATCTCAATGATAATTACAAAGCCTTAGTACTCACGACTCTCACTGCAGGTTATAAAGCATAATTTAGGACTGTTGAGAGGCTACCACGGCTAACTAGTCACACCTCTCGTTGATATTAACAAAACCTCAGTAATCCCATCTCTCAAAGAGCATTACAGGGGCTAAGTTCTTGCACTCTGTATTAATAATTACAAAGCCTCTCAATGGACATTACAAAGCCTAATTATTTGTACCTCTCATTGAAAATCACAAATCTCACTGGACATTACAGAGCCTAAGTGCTCGTACATCTCATTGACAATTACAAAGCCTAGGTATTCACAACTTTCATTTACCATTATCAAGTATCAGAATAACGTAAAGGCTTTATTCTTTATAATGTCTGTTCTAGAATTTTATGAAACAGGTCTGTCACATTACGTCGAGTCAGCTGACATTTATCCATGTTTATTGTTTATAAAACAGATAAAGATTTGGATTTGTATCTTTAGTGTGGCTTAAAAATATAAGAACATCTATTTTTATCCCCATTTTCGGTTGCAAAACATGTAATGAGAGTAAAGTTTTATTCGTTTGAATTGTAAAGTGTAAAGAAATGCGTGAAAATGGTTGAGTAATACTTGAATTATGAAGTAATGCTTAAACGATTCATATATAAATATATTTTCGTATGCTCGTAAAAGCGCAATGTATGCATGTGAGTATATTTATCATCAAATTATTAAACCAAGAATAGCAATTTTGGTAGATCTATTTTATTCTAATCTATAACATTTTATATGAAAACGAAAAAAAAAAAAAAAAAAAAAAAAATAACAAAAAAAAAGACCAAAAAAAAAAACCAACAAAAAAACGAAAACAAACATAAAACTTATCAGTTTTTTGTAAGACTATTATCGGACGTTTTAAAAACCGCATGCTTCGTTGGCTTTGACCTCTTCAATGCCTACATAAATTATTTAAATCATGAAAACAGAAAAGTACAAAATCATGTTTCGTTTCATATTGAGTTCAGTTCTGTTTATTTAACGAATGCAACTAAGTTTAGTTGACATCCATTGTTCGATTGAAAAGTCATCTCTACTTCGCAAAAATACTGAAAGGAATGTAACAATTCGAATATTCGAACAATAGCCGAACAATAATCGGGATTTTACAAATTTCTCAAAAGTTACGCTTTGAGGGTAAAATCATGTCGTGAGAAGTTGCTTTTTTCTGTGCTCAAAAGTATTGATAAACATGGCTGCTGTTAAAAATTCGGTTAAAGTAGGCCGAGATTCCAGAACGCTGTGCATCTGACATAACTTCATCAGTTTCACTCAAAGCTTTGGCTTTAAAGATTATAATGTTTAGTAGCGACAGGTCAACATAATTGCTTCACAATTCAGACAATGTCTTCAGATATTTAAACGTTTACATAAAAGGCATATGTACATTGTTTATGATTCATAAAGTACAGTTGCCTTTTCTGGATTCATAGAAAACTGGAAATGCACTTTCTGAAAATAAGAACAGCATAAACTTGGGGCAAGAGCAATATATCATAATGTAATGATTTCAATATACTGATCTTAAAACATACCATACACTCATGTTATTGTAAACCCATAAATTACTGGTATTGGATTAAATTTTCGTGGATTTCGAACTCGCTTCAAGCCACCAAATCAACTCCCAATGAAGACTCCCATTCCTTTTATTAAACGTTAAAATCCATATTAATTAAATAGCCGTCTTGATCGAATCCGCGAAATTTTGTATTCATGAAATAAAATGATTTCACAGTTTAGATTTTGAGCAATACATTGAGATGCAAATGCTGGCTAACATTAATATTCATTGAAAAGTTTACTTCTAATGAACGAAAAATTTGTTGATCTATATCACCTATTACTTGAATAAACGACTTCACTGAAGATATTTTCCTGTCGATTAAAAGACAATAAATTAACCGCATGAGATACCACTAAATTCCTGGAGGCGCCACCGCAAATCCCATCGTTGAATTATTATTGGAATGAGTTATTGTAATTACAGCTAAAAAGTAAAGACATATGAGCCGTGCCATGAGAAAACCAAAATAGTGGCTTTGCGAACAGCATGGATCCAGACCAGTCTGCGCATCCGCGCAGTCTGGCCAGGATCCATGCTATTCGCTAACAGTATCTCTAATACCAATAGGCTTTGAAAGCGAACAGCATGGATCCTGACCAGACTGCGCGGATGCGCAGGCTGGTCTGGATCCATGCTGGTCGCAAAGCCATTATGTTGGTTTTCTCATGGTACGGCTCATATCCATATTAGTTTCCCTGGAATACTGATCCCTCCTGAATAAAACATAATGCAAATACATTCAAGTTGGTCAGACTTGTGTAAATATAAATAGATATTTGACTGTAATTTTTGCATAGTGTAGTTTTAACAATAGCTGCATATTTCTTTTACAGTCAATCCAGCTTAAAGGGCTTTAAAGAACTTTTAAAATCGGACCGCTATTGAAAAGGATATAACAGTTTGAAATTTAAGAAAATTGCTGATCATGAAGGCAGCCAATTTAGAGTATTTATGACGTCATTTACACACTACTGAAGTCTTTATTTAGCAAATAACCTTTTAAATATATTAATTTCATGTGTTCCTTGAGTGTAAGATGTAAAACATGGTAATTTCTTTCATTATAGCTAGAAAACGTAAAAAATATTTTACAGTAATAAATACAAAAATAGAGTTCAAATATGTAATAGTATCTTGAAATCTAATAAATCCGCCATTTTTTGTTGCCATGGAAACAAAATGGACACCATATTGATAAACTATTTAAATGCTCATAGTTTTTCCATTTTAAGCTGATTTTGTAAATTCTTTCACTTCCTTAAATAATTAAAGAAATCATAGAAGACGGAAGTAGCATAAAAAACAGCACTGCCTTTCCCTTTAATAGACAATTATAGAATCGAGTGATTGAACTTAAAAAGGCAAGTATTTGAATGCAGTACCCATTGGTATTTATATAAACTGACGGGTGAAATTTTAGATATTTAAATTGTTAGATACTGTAACGAATATTCACGCTTTCTGTCATAGGGAACACACTGCTTCACATGTGAATGTAATTTCAGTAAAACTGAATAACGTTGGTGGAAATAAAAGTATCCAGATAAAAAGGTTTAAACATTTACCCAATGAGTAGCTTGGTGAACTAAATGTCGAACGATTGCCAAAAGCAACATTTTATGAGTTTTTAAGGACGTCGTATACGATCATTCTCAGCTTTGTTTTTCCTTGTGTTTTGTTTAATGTAGAAAAGAGAAAAGTTATACAAATTTAATGGCTGCCTTAAGAGTAATGGTATCGTTATTTACACAAATGTGTTATCCATTTTTATCAAAAAGGACTCGTTTCGTCATTACGTAGGGTCTGTCTAACATGTTGTTTTGTCTTTTTTTAGAAGTCTAGAAAATGTGTGCATCCTTCTGGAAAAATACTTCGTTTATTTTTTATTTGAATAAAATATAGAAAATTTTAAGAATTGTCGAAGGAATTATTTTGTTAAGCAAGCTTTGACGTTTCATGTCATTTAGAATTATTATTCTACAAAATGATTTTTGGGTGGCAAAAAATGTTAACTGTGGAATGCATGTTAAAAGAACATTAGATTCAGGTCAGTGTCACTTTGAATTAACTTGAGGGATTTGAAAATGTACAAATGTAACTGTTCTTTTAGAATATATGATACATTGTACCCAGTTAACTGCAATTTAAATAAAATAAATTCTAATCTATTGAAATCAAAGTGCAATTTTGAGCCCAGCATGTTTCTCAGTATTTACAGAGACTTTTAAAGTTTACTTTTAAACATGTCAAACGAAATAAAATTATAACGCAGTGTTAGTCAAAATAGGAAGCTGACTGTTTAAGTGATTATCTGTCATACAGCTCAGTAATATGTGATAGGAATGGTTAAATTTGGTGTAACTATTTAGCCTATCGTCTTAATGTGTGTGCCTCCTCCTTTAAGTTAAAGGAAAATATTCCATGCAAAAATTTGTACTGATTTAATGTATTTTTATTTGACAAATCAAGACATACAGTTAAGCGGAATCTCCAAAAACGTGACTGATATTTTCAAACTATATTTATTGTATGGAGAAAGAGCATATAAATACAATATCAATTTCATCATCAATGAGATGTAACCGTTCAAAATAACATCTACGAGATGGACATGGATTTATTTGAATCTTGATCCGCTACTTTTACTTGTGATTACTGAATGATGCATGAAATGCCAAATGTCTTTGAAATACAGTGAAACCTGTTTTAAGATGCCACTTAAGGGAGAGTAAAAATTTGGTCTCATAAGACAGGTGGTCTTTTAATACAGGTTCAATCTATATGAAATACACTGCTGAGGGACATTAAATCAATGGTCCTATAACACAGGTTTTTGCTTAATACAGATGGTCTCTTAAGCAGGTTTGACTGTACAAATTTGCAAAATTATTATTACATCGTTTTATCTTAAATGTATAAATGTCTTCTCAAGGATTGTGTCAAGCATTCGTATTATCGGGTATGACCACCATCATTTAGGTTAATCACTTTGTGACTCGGCAATCTACTTTATATGGAAATACCTAACTGCTATTTCTGTAGGAGTTCGTAGTAGTACAACTTGCATCCAACAACTTTATTTATCTTACATCCTAAAATTCACGTTGTAATACACCCCTTAGATTGCCTAACCGACGCAAATCTAAACTGCATTATGATTCATTTGCATATTATTGTTTGCTTAGATTTATACATTCAATATTTGCCACCGTGAGTGTTTTGCTTCCATTAATGTTATTTTCTATTGTAATGGTTTATACGATAATACGTGAACATTGATTGGTTCTTCAAATGGCAATTAAGGGTCTACATTCTCTGTTTATTATTTAATTTACTCTGTTGTTCACCTTAAAATGAAAATGAAAAGAAAATTGTATGGGGAAGGAACTTTTAAGTTAATAAATGTCATCGGTCGGTCTGGCATAGCCTATATTCACACAAATGTGCTATGGCAGTGCTTCTCCCTAACATATACTTTATCCATTTTTATCTTAGTTTTGTTCACAAGGGACCTATTTCCTCATTACGCAGCATTTTCTTTTGACAGGTTGTCGTGTCTTTTCCAGTAGCGTAGAAAATGGATTAGTCCAACTGGGAAAACATCTGATTAATCTATACGCAAAACATTTAGATTTGTCATAGTTGACATAGTTTGTTAAGATTCTCATAACCAAGCACGCTTTTGATTTTCAAACATTAACAAATGTATGCTTGTTAGTTTTGCAACAAGCAAAGCCAAATTGATGCGGCAACAATGAAATATCAAATGTAAAATGCAGATTTAATTTCATTAAATTCAGTAGTGATGTTAATTCTCTCGACAGATGTGTTTGTTGTTTAGTATATGTCATATAGAACCGATTCGGACTATTGTACCATTTACATGCGTAATGGACGGAACAAAAATCATCATTGTAGTGCATTCCTCAATTAGCCTAGTAACAATTGATATTATACTTCTGAATCAGTTGAAGTGAATTTACGGAACCGTTACTGTTCATTATACATACACAAACACAATTCTACTAAGAAATTAATTAAATTCACTTTACTCGGTAAACTATCCAGTTATAAGACTTGTCCAATATATGGCATAATCTACGGACTATCGTGGTTATCATATACTATCCCCAATGTTACTGTTCATTTTACTTACACATACACATTTCTACTTAGAATTTAATTAAATTCACTTTACTCGGTAAACTATCCAGTTATAAGACTTGTCCAATATATGGCATAATCTACGGACTATCGTGGATATATCATATACTATCCCCAATGTTACTGTTCATTATACTTACACAAACACATTTCTACTTAGAAATTAATTAAATTCACTTTACTCGGTAAACTGTCCAGTTATATTACTTGTACAATATAATTATGGCATTGGCTATGGACTATCGTGGTTTCAGGATTTATTCAGGAAATAAGGTCATGGTTATGAAAACTGGGGTCAATGGATATAAAAGTTGAAATTTTTCTAAGTTTGTTCTTATTCTCCCAGGTTTTCCTATTTGTTGAACATAGCAATACAGGTTGTAGTCTGGGGATATGAAAAGAGTCCATGGCTAATTTTTATAATTGCTTAACAGTTAAGGGTGTCATGTCAACGCGTGTTACCTTTTTTGGATTTCAATCAGATTTCTGCATTTAATTTGGGGCAATATCAGCAAAGGTCACACACAGAATCTAGCTCACAAATGATCAAACGTAGAACGAATTCGACCAGTCTACGAAACGGCCGAAAGAAAATGGTTATTTATGAATGTCTGGTGTCTGCACTAATATACTATTTAGTTGTTGGTTGATATTTCTTTACTAAATATAATTATATATTGAGAAAAGTCCCACTTAGCAGTTCCCATGCAATATGAAGGTACTTGTACGTTTCATAACCTCTCAAGAACAGACCAAATCAAATTATTTTATTTTGCTTTAAAGCAGCTTATTAATTTTAGTCGACATGAGGGACTATTAACTGTTAAGTCTACACATTTTTTGAATTTATCACATTAAGGATAATTCGCTATCGCCCTTGTACCATCATTATTCGTTTGAAAGACTTGTAGATGAGTATAACTATAGCAAAGTTATATATGAGCCGCGCCATGAGAAAACCAACATAGTGGCTTTGCGACCAGCATGGATCCAGACCAGCCTGCGTATCCGCGCAGTCTGATCAGGATCCATGCTGTTCGCTAACAGTTTCTCTAATTGCAAAAGGCTTTGAAAGTGAACAGCATGGACCCTGACCAGACTGCCCCAGATATAAATGCTAATCCTTTATGTGTAGACTTTTAACGACAACGGAGATTTTTGTCAGCTATATAGCTGTGTACTGACGGCTTACAACAACGAGTGTGATCCTTCTCATTCTTTTGTACCAACCTATCTTGGTTTTACTGTGATAAATCATTTAGTTTTAATGCACCTTAATGATGTGATATAAAGCACTCCCGACTTTAGATGTTTTTGTTGCAGTGGCCATTTGTAGGTAGGTAATGTACTTGTCTTCATTGTCTTCAGTGACTCTGTTTTTGATTTTTAACTGTGGGCGATTGTGTGTGTTTTGAGAGCACAATGACAGCAACATATATCTTAGTTGTGCTAGTTGTTACTTTGGTGTACGTTTTTGTTCTATTTGCGCTGTATGCATTATAACTCTAGGTTTTTTCGTTTTTCCGACCTAGCATTAACAAAAATAATCAGACGACTCGATCGCTACATGGTGTAGAAAATAAAATTACATGTACTTTGTTGGAACTTACAAATCATATTTGGTGTCCAGATAATTGTAGTGCTAAAGAAGATGTTACTGTTCTTTTACATAAGGATAGAGATACACTTCAATATACTTAATTATCTGTGATCCGTATTCAAAACAGTCATCATATTACTGTTAAATATGTCTCTTGCCGTATGCGCCTACCAAACTCATTTGTAAGACAATGCAAAGACATTAATAATACATCGCTATAAGTTTAGATAATTATGCATGAAACTGATGTACGTGTGACAATAGAATGCCGTACATAACGATAAATGTTCCACTTGCCATTAACCAATTGCAGAACTCCCTTATACTGTCATCAACCTGACTGCAGTTGGAGTGTGTACTATTTTAGGACGGTGTACCTATTTCCAAGTTACTACGAATTAACGCACAACAACAAAGTGAAAATGACAGCTTTCATTTGTTGACACATGCAATGCTGATTATATATTGCGAACTGTCTATCTTAAAGTAAACGTTTTCAGTATGATAAATCAACCAAGCATATTAATCATTATTGTAATGCAAAACGATCCATTATTCTTATTTGACAATACAATTTGTGATTTTGTCTACGTTCCTTTGGTGATTAAATGAAGACAGCTAAATGATCGTTTTGCCAATACATTCATCTTTTATCTTTGCGTTACTGTCTCTGTTTCTACTTTGCGTATAACAGTTGCAGTGTCTTATTAATCTTTAGCCTGCTCGCGGCAAGTGATTCTGCCTTTGCGACCAGTGCAAACCAAGAACAGCCTGCTCTTCCGTGCATGCTGATCATGGTCTGCACTGTTCGCTATTCAGTCAGTAAATTTTCAGTGAACACCCCTTCAAATAATAAATGGTATTGCCCAAATTGAACGATGGTCCTTTTCATTTTAGAAATTTAGCGGGCTAAAGGTTAATTGCTTTGGAAGTTGATACTATGTCAAGTTTGTGGTTCTGAGACGATCTGTGTATGAAAAGAATTGGAACCACTGCCTTACCCTTGCACGATCGTAAGAGGCGACTAATAGGGTCTTAACACTTGGTTTTGCTGTAACTCTGTGATTCCAGCAGGTATGCAAATTTTGATTCCATACCTTATATTTTTATTTCGATGTAAATGAGATATGAAACCAAAATTTGTAGTCCTGTTTGGCGCCATATAACTTGTACTGTGTTGGTGCGCCGTAAAACCCAAATAAATAAATAAGTTTTTTTCGCAGGGAGAAGCATGCCACGAGTTGTGAAACGCCAATGAAATACTTCTGGGTGGTATTATTGCAGTTATGATGTAAATATTAAAAATTGCAAAAGAAGAAGATACAAAACAGAACATACAGAATTACACATCGTAGTCTAATCAATTCCATAAATAATAATGACATTTCTTTCGAAATGCAAATATAGCAAAAAGCATTTTTTGCAGCAAATGGATGGAACAGTTCGGAGAGAAAGCTTTTAAGATCATTTACAATGATAAAACCATCATAAAAAAAGGTCAAATGACAATGTCAGCAACATTATAACAGAGCCGCGGAAATCAATTCACATCGCGAAATTTGTAAAATCATATCTCCCTGTTTCTCAAATGTACAAAATTTGCGACCTGTTCCATAATAGGCTTGTGTTCTAATTACTCGATTATTCCGGCGACCGCTTATATTTTGCACAATTGCGCTCCAAATCTAATTTCTACACCCTTTATTAGAAAACTGAAGCGCCATCGCCCAATTTGCAACCATTTTATAATTATTTGACAAGCAGGCTAAGATTGTTTTCGCACGAATAATGCTCTATACATTGATAAAAATTATGAAAGACAAAACGAGAAGGGTTTTTTTATCTGGCATTTGTTTGTCAGCTTTATAAACGGACGCATTCGTTCTCGAACATTTGTTGAATAATTCTTTTCCGTAATGTAAGTTTTTAAGTTTTGTTTCTATTAAAAATTTGCAGGCGAGTATTAGTGTTATTATTATACCAGATTTATATAGCGCCCTTTTCATGATCAACACGTTCAAAGGCGCTTTACATATATTGCAGCCGCACAGGGCGCGAAATCATCCTCTACTAGTACAGATACAGAGCGATCTGACCAGAGGGACCAGAGGCCTCTAGTTAGGTGGGAGACACTCAAGAGCATCTCAGAAATTTCCAGTGCCTGGACCGGGATTCGAACCCCGGACCTCTGGATTGACAGTGTAACCACTAGACCACCGGCCCACCTAGTAATAAAACTATGCTATTGGCTAAGTAAATGCACATCTATCAAGACTGTAAGTGACCAATAAATGAATGGGTGTTAATCGTACACTGTTAATATAATAAAATATGAATTTTCTTAGAATGTTTCTTAAAAGTCATACAGTGGAAAGAAAAAACGTGTTACGGCATTAATTTATTAAACTTAACTTTTTTGAGAGGTACGTGTGCCTGATTCACACATTCTTGAGCCTGATCAGTGGTCATCATCGAAATTATATAATTTTAAATGTTAAAAAGATCTTAGTCTCGAGGCAAGAAAATCGTTCATTTGATTGAGCTGTTGAACATTATCTCGTTTCGCGAAAATTAAAATCGTATATTGTGACTGAAATGACACCACCAATCAGTTTTATTTCACGTCTAGCAATTTCACACCCAAAGGAATAAACTACTTTGCGGCACGTTTGAGGAAAATATTATAGAACACATTTTCTGATTTATAGGCCAAAAAAAAAAAAAAAATAGAAAAGAAAATAAAGTTGTCATCTGAAAATTATTATTGAAAGCAATTAAAAAGAAATATATATGTGAAGGAAAAAAGTATTGACACACAATCTTTGTATTGACAAACAATATATTCAGTGGTTTTACTTTATCACGTCGATAGAAAATTCGAAAATAACATTATGAACGTTATTGATTAACACCAATAAATATATATTTCTTGCTAAACATCTGATTTGGTTATTTGTACCTTTGGTTTTCCCGTTTCCAAAACACTCAGAAATAACCTATATTTAGCTTTGAATCACCTACTACTGATGTTCGGGTTGAAATTTGTGGACTCGCATGTGATAAATCTCTCGACACCTATCCTCATTTTCGCTGTCATTGTCAAGATTAATGATGTCTTTACAATTAATGCTTTGAAGAAGATAAGAACTTTCTCTGTGTTTGACATTTAAGAGTAGTACCTTTGAAACTAGATTTTCTAACAAAGTATCATTTTCTATTTCCTCAGGGATTGTTTGATGGCAGTTATAAGGTTTAGAGCCGAACCTTTTTGTATTGTCGTTGTAGTACACATACTAGAACTATTTAATTTGAAATATTCTTTGGAAAGAAGATGCCATAGTATTCGATATTCAACTTGTTTTTTTTTTCAATCAGTTAAATTTACTTTATTGCTCTTCAGAAAGTGTAACATTAGAAAGTTCTCACAATGCACTTATTTCGCTCAGTGTATGATATTATTAGGTTATTTAGTTTTCTACAACTTGTTTTCTCGTTTAGGGCAAACCCATTATTTTAACTGGGGACCATACGCCGCTTTTCATGGAATTACACACTAGTGTAGCATTGAAGGTTCCATGTGCACCACCGTATGAACACATCTGCGGATGTCTCTAAATTGTTTTTTGTACTTTTAACATGTGTAAATGTTGAGTTCTGCTCAACCCGGGGCTAGAGGGTGTGGACGGTAGCATGCATTTCCACTACCGTCCATGAAGAGGCTCAATCAAACCGAGCCTGCAACATTTTCGTTTTTGTTGTGTTGAGCGACCTGTGGAGTTTTCACTTTTTCTATTGAAATATTTTAAACCCTTAGCCTGCTATTCTGCCTTTGCGACCAGTACAGACCACGATCAGCCTGCACATCCGTGCAGTCTGATCATGGTCTGCACTGATCGCTATTCAGTCAGTATCTTTTTGGTAAATACCCCTTTTAACATTTAATGGTACTGCCCAAATTGACAGATGGACCAGACCATTATAGAAATTTAGCAGGCTAAGGACTAAATGATCGTTCTGTTCGCTGTCTTGGGCGTATGCTTGTACAAGTTTAGCGCTTCTGAAGATGGGTGTGGGTAAATCATTACTAAATGCATCATATTAGTCTGTTAAGAGTATATCTTGTTTGCACATAAAATGATAAGAATCAGACATAGTTGGAATATTATTCAATGAAAGAAACTGCTGATTTAAAATGATGCATATGTTGACCATTTATTGTAACATCTCCAAGCCGGCGATGAAGTAGGGTGCATATATAAATAATCAGAACGTGCATATGGCGTCAGTGCTTGTCATTTTGGTATTCCACAGAACTTGAAATAGCTGGCAAACTCCTCACTTTTTCACTTATTTTGTGTTCCTTGTTGTGAAATTTTCAAATTGTTTGGTGCAATGGCTTCTTGTATACTTCTTTATTTTCGTTTACATATTATATGTAATCTTGCTGATAGTAGCTCGAAAAAAATTGTTCTTTCCTATTATTGATTGTAACATAAATATCTTTTTTTCATTTTGGAGGTGAACATAAATGTAAAACTGCTTCAGTCTACAATCCGTATGACATACACAAAATAATAAATTCATTTAAGAAATCATAACATGTACTTGAGTTTCTCTTCTTGTTGGATTTTAAGTCTTTGTTTAGGTCATATAGCCTTCCATCTTATATTATTTTCGGAAGACCACAGATGCATGTCTTTGTATAATTACATACACAAATGGGCACATTGGTAGAACCATCTGTGTCATAAAAAGGATTCGTCATCCTAAGAACCAACAGATTTGAAGATAATCAAAGTAATTCGGCGTCAACGTCCTTAAACGCCCCCTTCTTAAGTTTCTATTCACACATATAACGAACGCATTATTAGTATTGCGATATGCAATGTCAGATTATCTTATTGGAATATACTTGTTATGGTGACGTTGTGTTAAAAACTAGTGTAGTAAGTATACTTAGAGAGCCTTATTTGTAACAATTGTCAAGAAAGCATCACGTTTCGGATCATAGATGAAAAGGGTAATGTATTTAAAGGCGGTATCAATAATTGAATGCCACTCTACATTTGTTTTCATAATGAATTGATTCATGCTAACACATATGAATACCTTTCAATATATATATACTTATATTATGCAAATTCGATAAATGGTACACTTTCTTGTTTTAATTTGTTATTCAGAATTTGGAAGTTGATAAATTTTTAAAATGAATGGATAACTGTGACTTTTAATGAATACAATAGGGTTATTATAATGGTAGCTCGACCTGGGATGCTGTATTGTGGATTTTGCTAGATCGGATATCTGTCCTTCCAAAATTCACAAGAGCCAAATACAAAATCCAAGATCGAGCTACTATTGTAATGACCCTTTTATCATATACCTCCGCCTTTCTGTTTTTTTTTTTGTTTTGTTGTCGAACGAAATCTTCAATGTTTGTCGATGTATAAATAGAAATGAGGAAAGATTTAGATTTTGTGTTCGCTATGTTAGGTCATGCATATCAAATGAAAGTAGTCCGGCAACATACAATACAGAAGGCATAATACCGATTTTTTTTGCCTGCCTGTTCATATTTTCTTGTGAAATACAAGCAGTGATTTGGACAGAATATGTATACAATAAATAAGTATATTGCCTGGCTAGATACCAATCTGTGTAAATCAAAAGTGTACTCATATTTTATAGCTTAAAAACGGATAAGTTACGTATTACTAGTAAATATCCAACGTTATGAAGCATTCAAATAAAATGTATTGTTAACGTTCCTCGAATTTTACTGCTTGTGTCTTAATCGTTTTCTTCATAACCTACAAAGTTGCATGTATTTACTGCCTGTTGTCTACCATTCTTTTGTGTTGGTTCAGTCATTCTAATAATATGTTAAATGTGTATTGTTGATAAGTATATACAAGTATTTTATTCAATATTTTTTGCTTGTAGTTTCACTATATATGTGAATTAATTTGCGACGTGTTGCTCTGGCTGATGTCCGTAATGGTTCAACTTAGTTGTAAATGGATGGTTTTGGTAACTGTTGAGGTTAATTCATTAAAACCACATTTTTGATGGGACAGTTTAAGGTTTATGACTAGTCCTGACATAATTTAAATGGGAACAACCAGCAACAAGTAACTTGCATATAAGATAGAGATACACTATTCCATAATAAGAAATATCTTTCATAATCAGTGTTCAATACAAATGCATATACAGTCATGTGTTTACCTAGTAGTACATAGTTATATTTGCCCATCAAGCACAATTATTATAACCGTTGTTTTTACGAACTTTGTCTAACCTTTTGGATATTTTCCTTGCGTGTAAGACAAAGTATGATAAATGCTAGAACATGAATGATATATCACAATGTAGTTCATTACGCATGGAACTGATATTAGTGTGCCAATACAAAGTGGTTAAAAAGATGGATGTTCTACTTGCCATAAACTAACAAATGCCGCCATTGCATGGTTCCTGACTGTTTCAAAGCGTTAACTCTATTGGAATATTTATGCGATACACATCAAAGTTACTTTAACCAAATTTGTTGTCAAACCTTTCCTTTAAATAGTTTAAAACATTTAAACGAATGCTGGATTGATACAACAGATTCATCTCTCTTATTGTAAACAGTTAATTACTATTGTGTTGAAGCAAAAAATCAACCTATCACATTATTAGATATAAATGAAAATCAATTGGGTTTAGTTAATAATGTACACAATGTTATCTTCCAAATTTCTATCATGATAAAATTGAAACATTGAAATGTTTTACTAATACATTGTTCCTGTCTTCTTCCTGTCTTTGATGACAACTTAATTTTCTATTATTTTGCCTTGCATTTGTAAAACGTGCCATGAAATTGTTTACACCTTTTGATGTAGAATTGCTAAACTTGAAATGAAATACTCATTGGTGGTGTTACTGCAATCACCATATATGTTTTAATTATTGCGAAACGAATTAAGCTCAACAGCTCCGTCAAATAAATATTTTTCAAAACACTTGCACACTTAGATGTAATTATTCTCTGTACAATAATAACATATGCGGTACGAAGAGGAGAAAATAAGTATGAAAGGATGTAAATGATATTTTGCAGATGATAACTTTATCTTCTACTCTGTTGCCTTGCAATCGGAAGTTTTTTTTTAAATAATATTTTTAGCAAACGACGTACCGTAAAGTTGTTTACACTTCTGGGTATGAAATTGCTAGACGTGAAATAAAATACTCATTGTTGGTGTTATTGCAATCGCAATATATATTTTAATTATCCCGAAACGAATTATGTTGGAAAGATAACAATACAGTTCCACCAAATAAAGATTAAAATAAACTTGCACAATGTTATGTAATTAAATCCTTAATCAATACTTAAAATTATCTATTGTTTTTTCAATTTGATAAAAATACCAGCAATATTATAACGTTGCTGAAGAGATTCATTTCAATGTAATGCTGAAATTCATCAAAGTACATTTGTGAGTCGAATTAAATGATAACCGTACAAGGAAATGCTGCAGGGGATAATTTCTTTATTACTGTGCAATAACTGAGTAAACTATATTTTTTCAAGTTTCTTTGAAAAGTTTTGTATTTAGGTTAACAACCAAATTCTAAGGATCAGCTCCAGTTAGAATCAGCAGTATAGCTACATGCAATAAGTATTTTGACATACAACGACCGCTGAAGTATGCATTACATGCAAATAAAATGAAGTGTTACCTTCTTGCGACAAATTAAGAAGATACATCGCATTGTTTCATACATAATCCTATAACGTAGATATCTTTAAAAAAAAACTATTTAGCATATTGTATAACAATATATACATTTATGGGTACCACACACATAGCTAACTTAATAATAACTACACCAGTCCCACAAAATATTCACCTTTAATAGAACGCACTTTTCCATCCTGGCTGTCCGTGACCTGGAAGCCGCATTGTAGTCTGCCCTTGGTACACTATACAGACTCTGATGCATTGCTATACCTATAAAACGCTTCTGGAAATGTAGCGATGCCTTGTCAACATGTTTTCAGCAAGGGAAAAAGAAAACTATCACAGAGACACAGATCGAGCGAATATGGAGGGTGAGGCAGTTGCTTGACCTGATGGTCCCGTGAATACTACTGTACAATAGTACTCTTATATGCAAATGCTTTGTGATGAATAAGGCAGATTCTCCGTTAAAAAGTTTGTGGGCGACGTTTAACGTAATGTGTTCTGACGGATTTTTCCAGTAATAGATATTCCAATTGCTCTGGGTATTTGCATAACATGGCCTTTGGACTTGACGAAAATTGTGTAAAGAGCCTGTATGCTCTTTTGAGTTCAGTTGTTTGTGTTTTTTTTGCGATAATTGGCCGTTCTTATACCCTTTACAAAGCCAATGTCTGTTGTTTGTCCGCCTTTGAGGTTCGAAATTATATACATATGCCTCATCCCCTGTGAGAAGTTCATTAAACCATCATTCATCAACGTGTTTATAGAGTTTTGCAAGGTATTTGTTATTATGCGTCTTTTGCGCTTTTTGCCCTGGGATACACGCCTTTCATACATCTTGGATAATTTTGTAAGGTTCAGTTGGAATTTCATGACCACTTCCCAATGAAATTCCAATTGATGCAACTATTTTTTGAAACTGTACATCTTGAGTCTTCTGCTACAGTGGCTACTACTTGGACTCTAGATTATACTTTATTAAATACCAAAACTCACCTGTAAACAGTGAGAAAGAATCACCGTAAACAGTTTTACATTCTTGCAAATTTTGCGTGGTTGGTATAGTCAGAAAATAATACATCTTTATTTAGGACCTAATTTCCTACAGTCTCCATGCTTACTATTATACAACACCAGTGTATACAACTGTGGTGTGTTAAAACGCTTGTAAGTAGATATAACAAAACCAATTGTGTAATGATATGGTTTCTACAAAAGTGCGTTAGTCCCAAGATTTTATGACCTTCCCTCGTATCTTGTTACAATCAAAACATAAATCATGGAAAATAATGGCCAGAGTGCCGATACTTAAGAAATTTAAGTATTTATCCAACAGCCATTTCCCACATAAATGTCAACGACTACATTTTACTGCCGACACATAAGCAGCAGTTTATGAGTTCTTGGTTGAAACCATGTCGGATATTTACACCAAACATTTTGACATTCCTCTCATTTCTCACATACGTCATACCATATACCAACTTATAATATGCCTATATAAATTCTGTAAAAGATCGGCTTGTATTTCACAATACAATTAAATATGAACAGGCAGAAAAAATCCGTTTTGTACCTTTTAAATTCCGTATTGTATGCTGCCGGACTACTTTCATTAGTATGCATGACCTGACACAGTTCTATAAATAGCGCAATAAAAACTTCACTTAGTTCCATTTTAATATCGATAGACATTGAAGACTTCGTTCAGTAATAAAGCACAAACAAAAAGGTGGAGATATATAATAAAAGGGTCATTAAACAAGTAGCTAGCTCTGGGATTTTGTATTCGGCTCTAGCGGATTTTGCAAGGTCGGATCAAACTCGCCGCTTGCGCGCCTCGTGAGAGCCAATCTGGCAAAACTCCACTCGAGCCGAATGCAGCATCCAGATCAAGCTACTGGTATAATAACCCTACTATAATGTCGATTTAACTTTCTACTGGATATAAGATATAAGTCATTGAAAAGATTTAGAAGGATAACTTCTTTCGCAGTTGTTTTTTTTTTCTTGTACTTTTCTACAACTATATTGAACAATGGTTGTCCTATATGAAGTAGACAGATCAAGTTGATACTGCTTTCGAGTGTAGTATCGCACTGAAATAATGTATTTTACAGATTTAGTAGAATTACATGATGACATATTTTGATTTTGAAATGAGTTTTGTTGATGTCTCGGTATGGTCTCTTTGGAGCTCATAAAATAGATATCTGTTATCAACTACTGTGTTGTAACACTTACTTAAAACATTAACCAGTTATAAAAATATCACAAAGAATACGCAACACAGGGTAAATATTAAATACTTTAAAAATTCGTAGATTGTACTAAGATTCGCATTAAGTAGAGGCTTACACTACCTCTTAATCTTAAAATGTTTGGCATTTTTATGTTAAATTATCACTAAGACGCGAAGTATCAATGATGTTGTGGTTCTTTGTTTCTATTTGATCTTAATATTGTGTTTTCAAATAGTTTACCTAATCATGTGTAAATGATTTGTCATCCATTTTTTCGTAGCATTGATAAACTAGATATGTACAAGTAAAAGTCTTATTCTTTGAAAGCCCGCCCGTTTAGCTCAATTAGGGAGAGCGCCGATCTACGGACCGCGGGGTCGTGAGTTCGATCCCCGGGCGGGGCGTTTGTTCTCTATGACGATTTGACAAAAGACATTGTGTTGACATTGAAGGTATCCTGATAAGACTTCTACTCGCTGACCACACAAATATTATTTTATCTTTTGTAAACAAACATAGTTTTACACAGAGGCAATGGAAGGTAAACAGCTGTGTTTCCGAAGTACCCCGAAATATAGTCTCAATGTCAATAGCTGCACACCTCAAGACATTTAATCAAACTATAGCCTTGTTGAAAAAGCAAGGACGTAGCCCTGATATTGCAATAATCTTGAGAACTGTCGACACATGCAAGAACCAGACTAATCTTAAATGTCTAGATGCAAATTGTCTACAAATGGTACAAATGTTATCTAGTTCAGACTAATTTAAGTTTGCTTCCATTTCATACTGTGGCAATTATGCAAACATACTAAACCGTATGAAATGCAAAAAAAACATTGATTAAGACACTTGTTTGGACAGTTCATCCACGAAACCATCATTTGATAAGATTACATAGCAAGAGTCAGAATGTGGTAAGCCAAGACCCCTGCCGATCAAGAAACGTTTTTGAGGCACAATTGGTATCATGTTATAATGCTAATAATAGGTAGCTTAAAGCCTAGAAGAAAATCTTAAATTACAATTTTGCCGAAATACGCATAGGAACACAAGTACTTAATGTTCATTGAATAGCCACGGTGTTGAATGGGAAATAATACTGCAAATTTATAAACTAAAATGTAGTTGAAACATCCGAAGTTGTTATGGCGCTAAAGCTTTTAATCTGGCGTCGTTTCTCATTTTGCTAAACGGCTTTGCAAAAATTATTACAGTGAAAGACAGAATTAATGACTTCTGCAAAACTGGCGAAACAGGTTCATTTACTTTTGTAAGAAACTTGTAGTTTTCTTTTCTACCAAACAGTGGTTAAATATGAGAAAAACCAGTTCAAAACAAATGAGTGAAAGTCGTGACCCGTTACTCCTACATACTGGATTAATTCGGCGAGCGTTTTCGTTTCGCTTATTTGGGTGCTGATATTCTGGAGACATGTTTATTTGCCAAACTGTTATTTCTACACATTTTTTCAAAATAATCACTTTTAGGATAAAGTATAATCAATCATTGTACTTCTATAGCCGGTTGAATGACTTCAGCAGATGTTTGTAGCTTCGACAAAATTACATATATCCGACTTTTATTACACGATAAATGCTTTTGGTCTTGATGTTACCTTTCATTTGTTTCATTTGTCTTGTGAGAACATTTTATTCGACTTCATAAATGCAGTAAGCTGTGCTGACGTGTATATATCATGTCAGCTAGTGATCCCTGTCTAATGTAATAATATATGCGATAATATACAATTATCGACTTTTTCATAGGTTGATATTAGGATTTATCAACCCAAAAAGAGTTATATTCACCGGCTCGGTGAATATAACTTTTTGAGGGTTGATAAATCTTGATATCAACCTATGAAAAAGTCAATAATTGTTTTATTACATGAATTGATGTACAGTCTGTCTTGTTATTACAATTGTATTCTCATTTAATTGAACAATTGAAATTGGAAATATTTGCCGCCTATTTTTAGACCAAATCAGGTTGATATTGGCTTTCCAAGCACCTACTTCAATCTATTTTTATATCATACTATTTATAACCCAAGATAAGTTGATATAATATGTACCCATTACTTTTCAAACCGTTTTCAGCCAATCAGAGAAACAAAAGAATACAGTCATGTAATAATATGTAATAATATTAAGTATTATTATACAGTTATTGACTTATGTTGAGGTCAATATCATTTTACAGGTCCGTAAAACACATATTGATCGAAACATAAGTCAATAATTGTTATATTATATGCCCTTCTCAAATGAACTCAATTTCTAACATATAAGAAAAAGTGATATCACAAGAGTCATTATCACTTTTGCGAGTCAATATCGCTTTTTGCGGACCCGCGCGTGCACCCCTTTCGACCAATCAAATGAGCGCATTTGAGAAGGGTATATAATATTGTATAATATTGGAAAGCATAGTCAAAAGAAATACACAGAAAAATATCAGATTTCAAAAACGTGCATGTAAGAATATATTAGGATCAAATTACTCAGACGTTAATCAAGCTCTAAATTTCCTCAATATGCAACGGTTTGATCAGCGTCCTCTTACCAGAAAACATGTTTTATGTTCAAAATTGCAAGTAGTCAGTTAACAAACTACATATGTGAAATGTACAAACAAAAAGAAAAAACAAATGATACGTCTTTGATATAGTAGTCGCAACTTGACCGCGATGGTTGACCTTCGGTTGATTATTCATATCGATTATTTCATTGTAGAAATAAAGGGTGATTAGGGTAGCCATGTATATTTATATGTAATTAGTTTGTTTACAGAGCATTATCAAAGTATGTATACTTACATTTGATCAATTAATACTTTCCAATACACTAATTTATAATTTCACAAATTTATATTTCCACTTTCTCATGCAGCCCGTGTTTTACGTACACTCCTTTTCAATAATAGGTTGTGCCTCATTATGTATTACAATACAAAGGTCAACCATCGGGGTCAAGTTGCGTCTACTGTATCACGGTAACTTTTATATACCTAAAACGCAATCAGAACTGTTCAAAAATAGTTTACTTTATTCAGGTCCAATTATTTGGAATATTTGCCTATAGATGTGTAATTGTCTCGCTCACTACAGTGTTTTAAATCAAAGCGTAGCAAATGGATGACTATGCCATGAAATAAGCATGTAAAAGTGCTTTCGAAAATATGCGATGATTTGTATTTTATTTCATGTCGACATAATGATATTGATGTTGTTATTCGTTGAACTATATTTATTAGAGGGTCTCATGGAAGAATAGCGTCTGCTAAATGTGTTATAAATAAGAATTTACTTACTTACTTATTTACTTTCTCAATATCTGTGCTGCAGTGCATATATCAAGATTGCTTGTGATCCTTGTCTTAAAAATATATGCTTTCATAATTATGTAGTAATATGTGCTGCCGTGTATATATTAAATTAGCTAATGATCCCTTACTAATGTAAGAATATATTCTATTATATGTAGTGATCTGTGCTGCCGTGTATATGTAAAGATAGCTAGTGATTTCTTCCTAATGTAAGACTGTATGCTATAATATGTAGTAATCAGTGCTACCGTTTATGTATCAAGATAGCTAGTGATCCCTTCCTAATGTAAGAATATATGCTATTATATGTAGTAATCTGTGATATCGTGTATACTTACAGCAGTACTCCTCTTCTGACATTTTTATGGAAAAATCATTCTGCTTACAATTATTACTCTCACGGCTAGTGTTGAAACACAGATACAAATCTGAAACCGTGTTCCTTAAATAGTGTCAACGCCTTTGATTTTTATAGATGTATAGATTTCGGGATTCGTTTCCATGGTAACATTAACTTAATTAAAGAAATCACAATTTTTCTACTGAAACCGGAACAATTTTAGCGCATAGTTTAAGTATACAAGTACCAAATCAATGGAAACGGAAAAAAGTATTACAAATCAAACGTCCCAATTTTTGTTTGAAAATGAGCATATAATAAGTAACCTTTCACCCAGCTATATTCCCGATAACATCAGTTACCATCGTGCATTTTCTTACATTCCTCATAACATTTCAATATAACTACACTAAAGCCGCAAAATATTGATCATTATTCAGAGCGAAGACTCATAATAATATTTTGGCAAATAATGGCTGTTCAAATAAAAAATGCTCAGTATTACGTACTTTCAAGTTAACAGATGCTTTTTTTGCGCGGTAACTGACACGAAACGTCATGACGTCGATGACGTTATTTTACAGCAGCAATGTTTTATGGTGTTTCTGCGGTAATGTATTCATTATTTCCGCATTATTAAACCATTCAGCATCAGATCAGAGACAGGTTAATGATTTTGTTTTCAAAAAATAAATATACAAACACATTTAGTTTGTCGAAAACGTTGTCATAAATCATCACGTTACCTTCCGGTTGGGCATGCGCACATATACTGTAAAAGCAGAAAATTTCGCAAGGGTTTAAATTTCGCTATATTCGCGAAGCCCAACATATCGCAAAAATTAATCCTCGCGTAAATATTCACCATATTAAGTATAATTCAAATTCAAGAATGATATCATTTTTACAATTTCGCGAATATTAAACCTCGCTAACATACTCAAAATTTCAAATTCGCGAAGATATGTGCTTTTACAGTAACTATTAAGGTTACGTACTTCCTTAAGCTATGCGACAATATATATTCCGTATACAATATACAAACAAGTCGAAAGATTTCCTGCGGCCAGAAGTTATACAGACCAGAAATTGTTATTGATATTTGTGTGACAACTCTAAAAAGTAACTTATGGGTGAATAACGTGCTTGTTTTTTTTATCATACGATTACGCTTTAATGTAGGAAATATTACTCCATTCTACATGTATTACAAGTAGATCTATGAAATATGTATTTCCAAAGAAGTATAAAATACACATAATTCGCAACAGGAGATAATCTATTTTTAATCTAATCTTAATTTATTTTTATAGCTCTTCGTTATTTCTTATTTCTGAAATTCATTGTTTTGAACAAAAAAAAAAAAAACTATATTTCCCTTTCATGTATAACATAGCTTTTAGCTCAACTGGTCACATTCCTTGACAATTGAAACACTTTACTAGAGCTATCACAAATGTGATTCATGCTTTCACCTTGACTTCGTTGACATAGAGCAAAACAACACAGGACCATAATCTAGGAAATTAAAGAGCATTGAAAAAAATCCCTTATGCACAACTAGGTATCAATATTGATGATTGCTGAAAGTTTGAATAAATTATATGGAAAAAACGGCGCTCCATAAATGCGATAAGCCAATCACATATCGGTAAAAAAAACACGTGATATCACCCATTCCCCATGTGCAACACTACTTGTTGTATTCCAATATACCTGCGGCCGCCGGTAACAAAAGTCAATAGAAAATATTTCTTACTATGAATTTTACATGCTGAAACCCCTCGTGCCCCGTGAATTGAATGACCACCTTTAAAATTAACATTCTCACTTAGAGAAAATATAAACTGAACAATTTTCTTAGTTAAAACACTTTGTAACATTCCTAAAGATAAATGTCAACAGTAATTTCGTTTAAACGAACAGGTCGAGAAATTTTGGCAAGTACAAGAAGCAGACTAATTTTCAGCTGTCTTTAATTTGTTTTCCAGTGCAAAAAGGCCAGTGCACCTAGATTAGCCTAGCTCGAACTTTCATTCTTTATATTAGCAAAATTTGGTTCAGGTATTTTAAGGCAACAAATATAAAGCGATTTTAACGCACTTCTGCGAATATTCTAATAAGGAAACAGTATGAACCGATTTCAGTCGCAGTAGAAATTATTACAGACGCATGCTTGAAAGATATATCCGTGAAAAGCATCTCTTTGATAAGAACATATTGCAAAAGTCGTGACGTGGGTAGATAAGAATTGTTCTGATAAAAACTTGATTCACAGACGTTTGCCATTAACACTTTACTACCTATCCCTAAGTAACAATCGCTTATTTTTCCATTGTTCATTAAAACGAAAACTGAATACTTTTACTTTTCTACACACTGTCAGGTATAATTGTTATCATAGTTTTATTTAATACAGGAATAACATGTGTGTAAATGATTGTGTAAAATCGCGACTTCTTATTAGATAAACTTGTACTTTACAATATTTTGCATATTTTTTTCTTCGCAATTAGGGTTTGACAAACTAATGTCATGTTACTTTTCTTGCTTTAACATTTGTTCTTAATTTTGGGGTTTATCATCACAGGTCACTTGTCGTCACAAATCACATCCCAGTTTTCATGATGCAGGAAGACCCAGGTGTCCCTTTAGGCATTATTTCAAGCATTAGGCGTTAGAACCTCCGAGCTGAATGATTTTCTCATATGAATGAAGTCTCGAAACACAGTGGTGAGGGAAAAGTGTTTCGGAAGTCTTGTTCGAATGACTGTGACTCAATGCAGATTTGGAGCGCCGGTATAAATTACAGACTCCGGTATATACCGGATTAACTAAATTTGAACGAAAAATATCTTATATGTATATATTTTGTAACCATGGTGATACTAACCCTAACCTTTAGTCAGTATTTTCAGCATATTATACACTAAATGCGTGCGGACATGCAAAAATATGCATATTTTTGCCGTGCGCTACAACTGATAATCACTTTCGGGCATGCGCAGAAGACCGCTCCAACTCTGCAATGAGTTACATCGTGTTCGAATACATCACTTTAAATGATTAGGCACCATCTCTCATTTTGCCACCATTATCAGGATGAATTATTTAAGCAGACGTGTGTGGATTACATATCTCAAAATTTTTCCACATGATTAATGTTCTACGTCTTCATGTTGCTTTTTATTCCTTTTGATATTGATTGTGAAAGACAATATGTGAAGGCTTAAGGGAAGTTTTTTCTTCAGCTTTACAGACGAGTACATTTGTCCTCGACGAATAAATGATGGATAATGTTATGTTTTATGTATGCCACAATATACTGTGGCATGTATGATGTATGTAACAATATGCGTTGGATTTTCTGAAACTGCCAAAAGAAGTATTTTGAAACGTTAGTGACGATTGTAACAAATGTAGAAATAGAGCTCCTGTAATTGATTATTATTAATAAGCATTTCACCACTTCTGTTTTATATTTGAAATATATAATTCCTTTTATTATACTTCACATAAATGTCCAATGCAAATTTCCCATTAGTTTAATTTGAATAATATATCATATTCCCCAGTGATTTTATATCACATGCGCAAAATCGTTATTTTCAATTTCTGCGCAGGTGATATGATCCGTAATTTCATATCACATGCGCAACAGCATTATTTTGTTTTTCTGCGCATGTGATATTATTTTTTCATATCACCCGTTGAGGGATTGATACTTTCGCATTGATTAAAAGACTGAGCCGATAATTTTCAGACGAGGCCCTTATATAATTATACGTTAGGATTAAATTACCATTTTCTGGTGCTCTCGCATGTGCGAACACGGCCGAATTTTCTTTTTTATGCTACGTGCAAAATATTTCGAAAATAATTTTTCATCAAATATTGAATCGGAACTACGACAATAAGTTTGGAAATGATCTAACTAAGAAAATGAGTGCTCACACTTATATGTTTCATTTAGAAAACAGAAAGTTATCGTCGTTTTTCGAATGCTTCTGATTGACGCAATGTTGAAATATTAGAATAAATATAGAATGTTAGCGATATGTAAAATTCTCGACTAAATCTATCAAAAAAAGTCTTATTACACAGCAAAGTCGCCACAAATTACGAATGCTAACAAGTAAAGACTCTTTAATTCTGTCTTCATTATTTGGTTAGTAATTCCTTTTTAATATTAAATACATTATTATGTTGATTTTCCAGTAAATTCTTTTACCTTTATACGTTTTCGGTATAATAAAATAAATATTGCATTCCTGAGAGGGTGATATGAAAAATGTTCACCCCTCGAAATATGAATATAGACCTCGGCTGGCGCCTCGGTCAATATTCTTATATCTCGCGGTGAACATTTTTCATATCACCCTCTCAGGAATGCAATATTTATATAATATTTACACGAACGAGCTTTTTTAATTTTGTTTAGTGATAATAACACACCCATTTTATAATGGCATTTTGAATAGCAAATTAGTTTGTACTCGCTTTATGGACGCATGTTTTTGTTTAATTTCTTTGGTCTTAAATTTCCTTATGCTGTATAAGTCAATTATTGTTTTGTTTTTTTTTTTTGCGTTTTATTTTATAAATATCAGGTGTCGACGTTTAAAGTTCAATATGAATAAAATATCTAATGCAGGCACAAACTATATAAATAAAAGGTAAAAAAAATGACATGGAACCGCACTGTTTATTTATTTGTATTTTTTTGCATATCTACGTTTTCCTTCTGTTTCATATGTCTGACTTTTAAGTGAAATGAAGATCATATTCAATGGACAGTATAGCTAGTGCATGTACTCTTTTTTTTCTCCGCTTAGAGCCACACCGATACAGCGTAAGTAATGGCGACCTTCCAAGCTTTTGATTTTTGAGGAAGACCCTTATTTGGCGCTTTGGCATTTATTTAAGACAAACGCGGATACTAGGGTAGAAGCACCGACCACCAATAAGTGAACTGGATGGCTTCCTCAGCATGAAGAATCCTTCACCCTAAGTAATTCTTCGAACACACCACGGTGAAAAGTAAGTAATCTGAAGTCACTGACCTTAACCACTTGATATCTCAGGCCCCAATCTGTATTTTCTCAAGCAGGATGATTTAACAGATCTAGATCTAATTATCAATGTTTTTGAAAGAAAATATTTTTCGAATTGAGTCATGGTTTCAATTTTGTGTTTAACGCATGTTTTTGAAAACTATCTAAATATTATGTATTACAAATTCAAGTGGTGGCATTGTAACAGAAGCACAAACATAGTTTTTGTATAATCATTTTTTCCCTTCTTTGTTTCCACTTTTTCTTTTCTTTTTTGTTTGTGTAATTGAAACATTTTTCAATGTGTTTTTCTTTATTTCTTTAAATTATAAAAACCGCCATTAGTTTAATCTACAATTATTTGACGCAATGGGAAGGGCTGCTTATACTGTTGGTATAACTTAAAGTCCAACCCATTTGCTATTTTCATACTTCTGTATTAGATATGCGTATATTATGTATATAATGAAAATATGCAATAAAATATGATTAAACTAAACAAATTCAAGTCACAGAAAGCATTATTCGGATAACTTCTGAGATCAATCCCAAAGGTACGTGATTTGTTTTTGTTAAGGCTTCAATTTGTAAATCTATAGAAGAATGATTGTAATTTATTACCAATTTTGCATTATGAAGTATTCAGCCATTTTAAAACTTTCGCGTTGAAGCTCTTGAGACTACATACATTTATATTCTTGCACCTTTTTCCAGTATCATTTTTGATCTGTATGTGATTTGTAACAAGATACCTTTCACGACTTTTACTTTCATTGTCAAGAAATAATCACCTTATACGATATGATCAAGACAAGAACGTCGCCTATGCTTGACAGTAATATGATACAAGACTGTCGTAAGATGTATCACTTGTTTGCTTTCCTTTAAAGTGGGATGAAAAAAGAACCTTTCCAGCGTTATTATGACATCGCTGCTTGAACGTCTTACTCAATATCTGTTTTTAACTTTGAGTGTTACCGTATTCTTTTCTAAGTTAGAGACTTGACCCCAATTTCACGAACAAATCTTAAGCAATTACTTAGCTAAGTCTTTTATTTCAAACGCTTGTTTTTGCCCTTTATGCATCTTTTATCTTTATCAGAAACGCAAATGACTATTTAATAGACCAAAACACAACAGTTTTGAATTTTACAGAAAACGAAGTATAGAAATAAGAAATGTACTTAAGTAAATACTTCATTTCGTTATATCGTACTTAAATAGAAATAACAGATGAGCCGCGCCATGAGAAAACCAACATAGTGCGTTTGCGACCAGCATGCTCATCCACGCAGTCTGGTCAGGATCCATGTTGTTCGCTTTCAAAGCCTATTGCAATTAGAGAAACCACTAGCGAACAGTGAAATAAGTTCTGCAGACAAATACTACTAAACATTGTATAATGTAGCTATAAATACACTGGTATAAAAAAAATCAACATTAGATAACAACAACTTAAGCAATAACATGATCTTAAAATAATAGACAACTTAGTAATTACTAAGTGTTTTCGTGAAATTAGGGCCTGTTTCTGTTAGTTCACCACACGTGTTATTAAATGTTTGTTCTTTATAGGTAAATGATTTAGTTTGCGATGTGAGCACTTTGCAGATGTGCCCAGTATTTTGAAATATTGAGGGTATCCAATATAATGTTGAAATGCAGTCGCCACAATGCGCACTGTAAGTTGGAGTTGTGTTGTCTGTTAAAGCTGACAACTTTGAATGCGCTGTAGATGTATTATCTGTTGAAGTGCAATGCTTTAATGTGCTCTGCAGTTTGCAGGTTAGATATCTGTTAAAGAACAATGCTCTCTATGCGCACTGTAGTTTGAAGGTTTGATATCTATTACTAGGTACAATGCTCTCTTTACGCGCTGTAAGTTGAAGATGATCAACGTAGTTAGTAGGTTTGTAATCTGTTGAAGTACAATGCTCTCAGTGCGCTGTATGCTGTATAAGCTTTTCTTTGTAATTCCGCACACATATTTTAGAAGTAAAGAACTTGAAGCTTGCATCAGGTAAATAGCAGGAAATGAAATTAACAGACAGCCTGAAAATGTCGCTGTATAAGGTCCAGTTAAAATATACTCCTCACTAATCATTAATCTTCTTTTTCCAAACAATTGGCATTTTACGGTTAAATATTAACGTGTCTTGTCATATTCGCCCACTAAACACCGTTATAACACTTTGAGGATTTTCATGAATCTTGTCCAATTTTAATATCGTTTTTACGTGTGAAAAAGTATGATAAATGCGAGAACATCAATGATGTATCACAATTTAGATAATTAGCAGGCAGGCGATAATTTTGTGTCAATAGACATTTGTTTAATAAAGCGATTGACGAACATGAGCGTGTATCTATTTGGAAACTAATAAAAAATCAACAAAACAAATCTAATTTTAACATGTTTAAGTTACGTTTAAATCCTTCGTTCAAACTCTAAAATGGCCGATTTCCAGCAGAAAAACATTTGAACAGTTTATACAGAAGACCTGGATCAAATCCTTGTTTTGGCATTGGAATTTCTGAAAATGCACGCTGTTCGTAGTATTTTTCACATAACCAGTACCGGTTATAACCCCTCAGAGCACAGAAGTCGTGTATCAGTGTCCTACAGAACTAGGCTGTGTTAGCTGGCTATTTCCGTATCAAATGTCTCGCTCTCTCTGTGTCTCTGTATGTCTCCCTCTCTCTCTCACACACACTCTGTTCTCTGTCCCTCTGGTCAGACTGTTCCGAATCTGTAATTGTGAAGGATGAATTAAGCGTAAGAAGTATCAACTTTGTAGTTAAATCTCATTTGAATGTGTTAATCATGGAAATAGTGATGTATTCCTTCTGTATATATATACAACATACAAAAATGTATAAAACATATATTAAAATAGGTACTCACAAACTGAACTATTTCATTTTAAGCGTGCCGTATAAGAATTTCAAAACTAAATAAAACAGCAAAGTCAATATTATTAATGTTCTAGTAATGTAATGCAAATAAAAGAAGAAAAAACAAGATTCAGGTCAAACGTTTAATTTACATGAAGACACGAAAAGCGAGATTATGCGCACACAAATCTCTTTAGTTTGTTGGACATTTTTCTGTCTTTTAAATATGGGGAAGTATCGTTTCCACTGTATGGTATGAATTAACCTTCGCGCCATCATCACGCTAAATTCCTAATGCATTTTCCGAGTGCAATACCAAAGGGAAATGTCATAAACTATTTTAGCCATAAAACACATTACGGCATGTTTAAAAATGTATTGCAAATGTCGTGCTAAGATTTAAAATGTGATTTTGATGTATCGGTAGTTTCCCTTTTAGCAATCTTATCTCGTTTACAGTGGCTTAAATCATTTCCAGGTCATAAAAACATTATAAAACAGTTATTTTGCTGGTTCAACACGAGTCTATATATATCATGTACGTCCTTTAAAAGAAAATCCTATCAAAGAATCCTGTCTTACTAGATTATACTAGATTATATATTATATTATATTATATTATATTATATTATATTATATTATATTATATTATATTATATTATATTATATTATATTATATTATATTATATTATATTATATTATTATATTATATTATATTCATATCATATCATATCATATCATATCATATCATTTTATGATGTATTATATTATAATACATTATATATTTAGACAATACTGGAGTCCCACTCTTTACATCTAATATAATGTTTTTATTATATCATATCATATCATATCATATCATATTATATGATCATATCATATCATATGACCATATCATATCATATCATATCATATTATGTCATATCATATCATTTCATGTTATGCTATATTATATTATAATATATTATATATTTAGACAATACTGGAGTCCCACTCTTTACATCTAATATAATGTTTTAAACGGATGTTATTGTCATAATTTTGTTATTAGACGACTGATTAATTTTGACATTACCTGCAAAAGAATACACTTGATGCTGTAATATTCCACAGACTGTAAGTATACATATGAGCCGTGCCATGAGAAAACCAACATAGTGGCTTTGCGACCAGCATGGATCCAGACCAGCCTGCGCATCCGCGCAGTCTGGTCAGGATCCATGCTGTTCGCTAACAGTTTCTCCAATTCCAATAGGCTTTAAAAGCGAACAGCATGGAGCCTGACCAGACTGCGCGGATGCGCAGGCTGGTCTGGATCCTTGCTGGTCGCATACCCACTATGTTGGTTTTCTTATGGCACGGCTCATATGTTCGTAATGAAATATTTACCAAACCGCATCATTACATGTATCATTAATGTCAAGCATAAAATCCTATCATTCTTGCAAGCAAGCGCGATATTGAAATATTAAATTAATTTCTTCAGAAAGGAAATTTTACATCTGCATTTCAACTTTTCCCAATGTCATCTCCTTCAGCTCTTGAAAAGAATAATTTCTATGATGGTCTAAGATATTACCCGTCAGCAATCATCCAAATGTTCCTTAAATTGTTTTGTCTTCAAATGTATTCTAGTTGTATCACATTGTATTCATTTCATCAAAAGGCAGCCACTTCCATTTACATACTTTACTTATTAATACCTTTTTTGTCCATTAACCTAAAAATTATGCGACATAACGGTAAAAATAGTATAGTAATAAAGAGAAAAAAATCAGATGAACTCGGTAATCAGATAATCTTAGATGTCAAAAGTATGCTAATTGGTCAAAAGAGCCATAATTATACACAATGACTTTTGAACTTTTTTGTTGTTTATCACGTATTTTTCGTAGGTGTGCTGTCACAAATATTATATCTTGCATATTTACGCTAACGCATGCGTATACAGACTTATTTCATATTACGTTCGACTCTGAGCATATTACACAAGGTGAAAAGCAAAGCAGAATGAATGATACAATGTAGGTACGAATGAATGTATGTATGTGTTATGTATGCATGTATGTATGTAGGTATGTATGTATCTATGTATGTATGTACATACGTACGTACTTAGGAATGTATGTATGTGGCATGGCTTAAGCAATTATAATGCATCATCAGTCGCAATATGAGCCGTGCCGTGAGAAAACCAACATAGTGGGTTTGCGACCAGCATGGATCCAGACCAGCTTGCGCATCCGCGCAGTCTGGTCAGGATCAATGCTGTTCGCTTTCAAAGCCTATTGGAATTAGAGAAAACGTTAGCGAACAGCATGGATCCTGACCAGACTGCGCGGATGCGCAGGCTGGTCTGGATCCATGCTGGTCGCAAACCCACTATGTTGGTTTTCTTATGGCACGGCTCATATATTAAGTAAACGAAGTAAAGCACGACAGTGTGCAAACAACTACCTTCGTATTATATGAAGTTATGGTTAGCACATGCCTATATTGAATACCAGTGTATCTTGAATTGCTATTTTATATTCAATTTGAACAAATACTGACATGGCAAGAAAGTCAGTGCAGTGCTTCGACCGTAGCTGGCATTGTTAATAAAATTGTATTGTCTACTCTGCTCTGTTAACAAAATTCATATTTCTCGATGTTTTAAATTATCAATTGGAAAACTCAAAACTACAACGAAGAAAAATAATTATACTGATTTACTTGATTTTAATATTCCATCACTCCATCAATTTAGTTTTGTTTATTCGACTTTTCATCATCGTAGTTCTTACTTTTGAGCATCAAAAATTCACTTTTCTTTGTATCAGCTTGATAAGTTTTTTAACATTACTGCTTTATTCATAATAATTCCACTCTATCTCACAGAGAAACAATCTGGAAAGTTTTAGACGCAGAAATATTTATAGCGTTACCATAATAGTATGTCATGATGCAATGTATTTCCCATGGAAACTGAGTAATATAGCCAAACCTGAAGCAAACTTTTCTTATTTAACATTGTCGAGATGATTTGCTCACATTCTCAAGAAACAACAGCTTACAGGGTATATTTGTGAAAACAAAACAACAGAACAAGTGGTCGGAATATCGAGATGCGAAACCTCCATCGAATGACGCACATCTTATGTTCTGAAAGTATAACATAAATACTAGAAAGGTTAGCTGAATACTTAAACAAGAATGAAGTAAATTTCTAAATCAACCGAGCAATTAATAGCAAAACAAATTTGTAATGTTCAGTGCCATGCTGAAATCAATTGGTTCATTCCAAAACACAGGTCGCTTACGGACATTTTCGATGTCTAGACAAACCTCTAGCGAAATAGCAATGTGGAGCATACAATATAAAGTCTGATTTCCTAGCAGAAATTGCAGTAACACTTTAGATTTCAGATAACTGTCACTTGAACATGTAAAAAGGCAAAATTAGATTTCGTTTTGACTAAGATTTGATTTACAAAGGATAAAGTATTTGCTAAAGAGGACGTTTCTTTTCAAAAGCAGTTAAGACAAAACATACGAAAACATTCACGTTTGAATTTATAAGTGTTACATGTATGTAATTTGGTAAATAGACCCAGACCCATATATTATGTATGCTTTCTTCAATGAGAGTGCTGTAAACACCAATTCTAACTGGCAATTTCATTGTTTCTAACTTCTAAGTTACAACTTCTTTACTTCTTTACATTTTACTTCCAACTTCAACTTTAAATGGCCTTACTTTTAACTGTCAACTAAATTACCTCCAACATCCAACTTATTGATCTAAATTCTTACTGTTGACTTCATTTTGTTTGTACCAGAATTCGAAACTTCTAAATTCCTTCCCTTCAGCATCAAACTCCATTTAGTTTAAAATTTCTACGTCCTTAGTTTTTAACTTTACTTGTAACTTCCAACTTCATCGCTTCTATTATGTAACAAAGACGGAAGTAATGAAGTTGGAAGAAGAAACATTTAAGTAAGAAATCTGGAGTCATATAGGTTGAGGTGAAAAGTTATGAACTTAATTGTTATGAATTAAGAAGTGGAAAGTATCGATGTTTGGAATCCCATGTGGGCTTTCGTTCGACAATATCAAATGCGGTAAATAAATTTGATCAACAAGAAAGCTGACCAGAATGTTCGAACTCCGGCACGGGTGCTACCACCTACTTCTACAAGCAACTAGATCTACATAGTACATTTGTAATGTGGTGCAAGTGATTAGAAGTCAGTGACACATACTCCTCTAACAGACTACTGTGGATGTTTTCCTGTCAGTTAAAATGTGTTTCCGATCTACACATATCTTATGTTTTGTAAAATGTCAACGTGTTCATATATTGACCTGAAATATGATTACAAAGAAGAAATAATGTTTCAGGTACATAAACTGACACGAAAATGTGACTACAAGAAAGATATAATGTGACGTGGTGTACTAAATTGACAAGAAGTACGACTACAAAGATGCAATTATGTTGCATGAACATATACTGACATTTCATTTGACTACACAGAAGAAATAACGATATGTGTACACAGATTGACAAGAAATATGACTACACAGAAACAAAAATATTTGTACGTACTTGTATATTGATATCGCATTTGACTACTTAGAGGAGTACTTTGTTGTTCTTCGATGATAATTGTAGTCATACATGTCTGATAAGAAATTGTCAAATTCAAACTGCCTATACTCCCTGCGTAATTATTATAATCTTGTCAATGAGCTAATTACAATGTTGGCTCATTTTGAATAAAAGTGTTTCAAAAGATATTTGATTGCTACAGTTCTGTCTTGAAATGTCTAAATAATATTCGCTAATTAAATATTTTAGATCAAATCGAGCTCAAACAATAGATTGTAATAATTAGCCTAAAGATAATCTGACATTTCACGCTGTAGTAATACAACGGTATATTGATCCCCACGTTCGTTTATACTATAATCGATTGTTCTTAGATAACTTCAGACAGAGGGACAAAATTTCATACCTTTTAAAAGCGCATATGATCTTTTTGACGTAAAGTAAATAGAATTGTTTTCTTACTTAGTTTCTATGACTATTACAATATGTAACTAATACCCTGCCAATGTATTCCCAGTTGATTTGAGTTATGTTAATTATAGAAATAATTTATCTATTAAGGGACTTGTTGCTTAGCTAATAATTGAGTGGTTTTGATCATTATCCAGTAAAACAAGATCGTAAATTATAGCGAATAATGAAAGACATTGACATACATTAATGGCATTAATTCTCTAAAAAGGTATGGGAAAGTAATAGCTGATTTTCTTTTTTATATAATGTAATATTTTCTGTATCTTTTCACTTAATTTGGTAATTGTTTTTCAGATTTTTATCATACTGGTAATTAAAACTATTCTAAGTAATCAATAGCACTTTGTTCAAAGTGCTATGAAAGTGATATAGGTGATCTTTGCAAAACAATAGGATAAAGGAACCGTAACACTTAACAGTTAAAATGTTGTTATAACATGTCATGTCAAGCTATGAACAGCAATATTTTTGTGTTTTTATAAATGTATACGTTTCTCGTCCGTCCTGTCGTTATGACCGGGCAAAAGAACAACGAATGAAAAACAGGGAAAAAAAACAATGGCGTTTTTCATTGTGACTGGGCGACAGATCGACAGGGCAGGATTCGGCAGCCGCCATAATTTATTTACATATTTTAGAAACAGAAAGATCCTTGCTGTACACTTATGATTTTGGACTCCGTGTTGGTACCAATGTATACTTTCTCGCCCTTTGGCTTTTATGGCCCATTCAAAGACTCTTTGTAATTCAATTAACCTAAAGCGGGTATTAGGGTGCAAATTTGATTTCCTTTCATTTCCGTGACTACCGATTTTGCTATTATTTTAGATATAGTTTCATATCAACAGTAACAGTATATGCTTAAAAAGGATCATGTTATAGACAGTGCCATATTATCAGTGAAGATGAATGAAACTGATTTGAAGTCCGCCAATGCTGTCATATTTTGACATAAACCTTACAGCATAGTATACCACTGAATGAGAATATGAATATTCATTGAAACGTTGACTTCCCTGAAGCTATTAAATACATTGCATATGATACCTATATTCTTTTTATTCAGTAACAGATTATAAAAGAATTATATCTGAAACCTGGATAGCAATATGTGAATTGTTATGCAGCTTGGGCAAATTACAATAAACCCCATCGCAGAAAGTTTAATGATTTATATATTCCAGTTTCCACACAGGTAACGTATGTTTCCCATCCTTTCTGATACACAAAACTTCAGAATAGAAATGTTTGTTGTGATCCATGTTTTCGTTTAGATTTAAGATTTCAATTAGAATATGGAATAAGATTAAGATTAAAAACCTCTTATTCAAATCCTTTTTTCAGTTCATGTAAATTATATTGCTTTTTCCTGTTCATTTAACACCTACGTTTGGTTTCTCTTCTTAAATCCAAAATATAGCTCTAAGGTTTTTAATAAAGAAAGAAAGCCATCTGCCAAACAATACTGGCCCATACACTAAAATGTTCTTTGCTTTCATTCACGTTTTAACAAATATACTTTCTTGTCCAGCGGATCTATATATTGTTTTACAACAGTAACAGTAATCTTTGTTTGTTGTCTGATCAAGCAGATATAGATTTAATGGTATATATTTACTTTCACTAAATTCTATAGTAAAAACTAAACGTTTATGATCGTAAAAATATTAATAATTCTCGATCTGATTTCATTCACACAAAAACAGTGTAGAAGCAAAACAATGTCGTTCGAAAATAAACGTTTTTAAAACTGACAACCAAAATCTTTCTTACACGATCTACAGCTGCAATTGCTGTATAAGCAGTACATGAATCGTCGTCAAAATATAGCTGTTCTATCCACCCGACGTTTGAAACATGAAAAGACATCCTACATTACACTTCACGTTGTTTATATACTCATCTTTTCCAGTACTTAATGGTAAAAATACAAAATACATCAAACTTTCTGAGACTGTCAATTACTAATGTGTCAGTCACACTACACCGTAAAGCGTTAACGGACGCCAAACGTATAGAAAAATTGCGGCAGAAAGTTATCCGGTGGCGAGAGGTATACCCCGCTTCTGCTCGGTGCTCTCGCGATCGGTGTATGGGGCGCATAAAACGCACAATGACCGCAAGATTAACGCACATATACATGACGAACAACGTTCAATTAACGGATATCACCGTACTAGTAACGGATTTGTACCGCGTAAAACGTTAGCGCAACGCATGAGAAACTGACAAAACGTTCTTGTCAGTTATCGTCCGTTGAACTTACGTTACATTCGTTGCATGTCCGGTAGTAGTCCGGCCGTGAATCAGGTCCACCGGACAATAACGGATGCGAACCGGACAAGAACGGATGCGAACCGTACAAGTACAGAATAGGGAACGCACGTGTAACGAACAAAACGCATATCAGCGCATTGCTCCCGTACATCTAACGGACAACTTTGTCCGGTGGTGTACGTTCTAAATTTTGAACATGCTCAAACCCTTCCACCGGATGAAACGAACGTCGCCGGACAAGGAGCGAAGGCACCGCACGAGAAGCGGAAAATAAACGCATGCCAACGGACACGAACGGATTGAAAATTTTGTTATACGTTAGTCGTCCGTTAACGCTATACGTGTAGTGTGACTGAGACTTAACTGGTATTTAGTTAGCATTATCACAGAGGGAAAATCCGGTCTACCGTGCCGGAAAGTTGTCAGTTAAACATCTGTGTCATCTACTGGCCGTGAATTTTACAATTTCTCCGGTGCAGGTAATGCAGTCACCGTTGACAACTACTGTAACAATAAAAACTGAAAATTCGTTTCTCAATCGTCTGAGCTAAAGTGTTTACGTAGTTTAAACGACGAAATGTCCCGGTGTGTTTTTCAGTACTTGTGTGTATTTGAGTGTCGTCATAAGTCTTATATACCGCCTATAATACGTATCGAGATAAAATGTATTTGTGCAACATGAAAGTATTTGCGTGGTTAGAATAATAACGAAAAATATGATCTAATAATTCTATCAGTTGATGAAATGTAGGCTGGCGTTGAGATGCTTATAACTAAATCAGTCGTTCTACGCACTAGTGGTTTAATTATTACGCATTCGAGCTCATGTCCATACTTTACAAACTGACAAAATATATGGACATAATTTATTACTTTTTAATCAATTCAATTTTAGCTCAAAAGCTATTACGGTATGACAAGATATAATATTTTCTGATTTTTGAAAATTTTAATGTAATGTAAATCAGCAGTGCAGTCTCTATGTGATTACTCATTCTCATGAGACAATACGGCATTCTTCGGACCTGAACGTGTCACAAAGCGCTCATGACTTTCCTTAGAGCGCATAAATAAAGTATGTTGTTTTGGTGATTGTAATTTATTCAAACTGTATATTTTATAAGAAAACTAAATAACATTAACGTTTGGCTGTTCCAGCAATATGATTAAATCCTTACATCTGCTGTACATATATGTATAAGTGCATGTACTTGAACCGTATCATAATTTGTTTGGTTTTCAATTTAAATGTATTTTACTGTTTTGAATATCCATTATGGACTTAATTAAAGCTGAATTGAAATACTCAATACTTGGAGAAACAATATGGTTAATCGAAGTTTAAGATTGAACAAAGGCCTCTATTAGAGCAGATTGTGTAAAATTGTTGAGTCAAACTAATTAGATTAACACTGTTGGTTCGAACCTTGGCAACTGATGATGTACAATTCATTCGTGTGAAAAGGCCAACAAACTTACCTATGGACGTTTTGTCAGTTTACTCGGGTACCTGTATGTGAATCATCAACTGAAAAATCAAAATGAAAAACAAAAAAAAAAAAAAAAAAAACAGAAACAAACAAAGACAAACAAACAACAATGTAATAAAGGACAAAGAATGATTTTATGCCCTGCAATAAAATCTTTAAAAAATCATAATTTTACATTTCGACCATTCCCTTCATTTCAAACCTAACAACAGCCCCCGAGAAATAAAACAAGAAAGTAATTTGATAATGGCTACCTATCTTAAAATTACATTTTTCACATACATACCCTATAATTGTTTTGTCCATTGAAGCTGAACCCCAGTAGTGATTTTATCACTGTTTTGCCACCAGAGACTCATTCCATTACCGAGAACTAGCTCAAGTTGTTTTGTTTTTGCTTTTTCCAGTAGCCTTAGAATGAATGTGTCATTTCGGGAAAGCATTCGGTAATTTTATGTGGAACAATTTCTGTATTTGTATGGGGAACATTAATGTGTCAAATACGCCAGTGTTACTATTTTACTTGGCAAAGTTAAGTCCAAAATGTCTCCGAAGAATCTTGTCTTTAACTCGTTGAAATGGTTCAGTGTGTGATATTTAAGAGCTTTAAATGAGTTTGTCGCTTAAAACCTTGAAAGTTTCTTTCGATAGTGTTCTAGATAGGGAGTATATTTACAGGAAGTGTATTTATAGCAATACTGTATCTCTTCAAATATGGAGTAGATACAAAATAAACCCCAATTTATATTTTAACAACATTTTAGAATGTACACGTGATATGCTAGCAATAATAATACACACAAGATAAAAGTTATTAAGTAGTAAATAAGTAAATAACAATTGTAATGATTTTAATAGCATTAACGTTACATTTGTATCGTCTTAAAGACAGGAAGGAGCAATAAAGGAAATTATTAAAAGAAAGCAATACATGGGAGTGTGTGTGTTGGGGGGGGGGGGGGGGGGGATAAACAGAAACAAAATGTCAGACTATTGTAACTAAAGGAAATGAAATATACTGCACAAAAAAATCAAATACATGTATTACCAAAATCATAAACAAATAGTAAAATATGTAACCAGAGCGTATGTGTGTGTTTTTAAAATTAAATTGCAAAACTGAAATGAATTATCATTTTAAATTGTCTCCATCATTTCTTTAGGGGATTTAACGTACGAAAGGGATTATACGAGTATTCTCAGCCATTTTAAGTCTGTATAGGCCATTCTTTGTAGCAGTGCCGTGACCTGTATTCCTGAAGTCTGTATAGGCCATTCTTTGTAGCAGTGCCGTGACCTGTATTCCTGAAGTCTGTATAGGCCATTCTTTGTAGCAGTGCCGTGACCTGTATTCCTGAAGTCTGTATAGGCCATTCTTTGTAGCAGAGCCGTGACCTGTATTCCTGAAGTCTGTATAGGCCATTCTTTGTAGCAGTGCCGTGACCTGTATTCCTGAAGTCTGTATAGGCCATTCGTTGTAGCAGTGCCGTGACCTGTATTCCCGAAGTCTGTATAGGCCATTCTTTGTAGCAGTGCCGTGAACTGTATTCCCGAAGTCTGTATAGGCCATTCTTTGTAGCAGTGCCGTGACCTGTATTCCTAAAGTCTGTATAGGCCATTCCTTGTAGCAGTGCCGTGACCTGTATTCCTGGAGACTGGATAGCCATGCAGTTTCTCACGGAATTACACAATCAATTTCGTAGAATATGATCCCAGATGCGTGTTTCAATTTGCATTAAATCTGTAGAGGTATGAAAACAATATAATCATATCTCTTCCTGTGGTTCAGATTGTAACAATCTTATTATGTAGTTCTATAATTTCTCTAAAAGAAAAGCATTTATGAATTTTCCGTTTCTTTGTCTGACTTTCTTTGACATGAAACACAAAAAGCTAGTACATTTTGCAATGATTTCAGAACTTAATATTCAGGCACATAATAGTTTTATGAAAATATAATTATAGTTTCCTAAATTTGTATCGTTGGACAGGATATAAGTATTATGTGTAACAGCGCTGTGTTGCAAAAGAGTTCCTAAAGTTAAAATCTGCCTTATAGTCAATAATTACTTCATTCATATGGTTCTGTGTATATATATATAACCAATTAAAATTTCAAAATGTAACTGCCTGAAGATATGTACAATTGAAAGCGCTTGCAGTGAAAAATTAAAATTATTGAAAAAAACTCAGAAGTCTACTGCTGTTTTTCCTTGGAAATTGAACTTTTATATAACCATTAAATTATATTCAGAATTGATACACGTTTCTGTTGAACACGTATACATATAATTGAGAGTAGCTTATATATGGAAACAATTTTATTACGATTATTTCTGGAAACCTCCGTAAACATCAGTCACAAATGAGCAACATTTTATGACATTTTTCGGTTTTCATATATTCTGTTAGAGATGTAGGAGCAAAAATACCCATAACATAGAGTTAGATCCCTATTGGTAATGGATATTTTATTACTTTTTATGAAAAAATACCCCTTTAATATTAAAGTATTAAAAAAGGGTCTATGCATTTTGATTTCAATATAATTTCTAGTTTACATTAATTTTGAATTTTAAAGATATTTAATTAAGGACATTTCATTTACCTGAAACAAAAGCAAATTTTAAAATTAGCGTATAGCCTCGGAATTCATCTATTTTCAATCTTTCTTGGCAGGGGTGTAAAATTCCACTCGCCCGCTCGCATTGGCGAGTTAAAGTATGGATAGGACGAGTGGATCTCGCTGTATACTCGACCGACCGGGCGAGTGGTTTTTACGTCGTAGCTTTAATGAAATTCAGAAATTACATCTTGAAAAGCCTCAACAAACTTTGAGATAGTTCAGTTGCTACTTTGATTGACTGGAATTTACCCGCGAATCGTAAAGATATCAAAACGTCATGCCAGTAATTTTCCATTCCGAGAGCACGTGCGACCTATCGTAATATCAAATTTACATCTCCGTTACTTTTGTTTATCGACACGTACACAAAAAACGTGCGTAGTGCATTCATTTTTTAACATTAGGCCATCCTTAAAAAATTGTTTGTTTGCAGTAACGCGACCGACTCACGAAAATCGCCGCGACTCAAACAATTTTTTAACCCAAAACTCGGATTTTATTTTTATCGGTGCCATGTTTTTATTCTTTCCTGTTTCGTAATTTCTTTTGGGTAACTATTTGTATTTGTATTTATAAGTTTTCCTAGACAGTGTTCGTTGAGGTTCAACTACATGAATGATCGATATGACCGATAAGAAACAAAATATGTGAATGTTACGCTTTCTGTATACCGCTAATTAACAAGTGACACAAATACGATAATAGGCTGCTCTTCTATGCATTGTTTATCAATAAACTTTTACACATTGATCAATAAATACCTTTGGCAATGACGGACATTATTGTACCAAATACAAACCGCGAGAAGCCCACGTGTCAGTCGGCGCGTGGCATGATTGACATCTGCCAGAAGCTGATTAATATACCAAGCTCCGCCTACTGCCATACTTCCGCTTATGGTGGCGAACAATATTCGAATTCACCGGAATTTTGATTGACAAGGGGCAGTTCTTTCGAACTCGAGACGCATAAAAGAAAATTTCCTCGGGTCAAGCCGACGCACGGGAAATGTTTTTGTGTGGATCAAATACGAGTTTTTCTCGATAAGTGCGAGTGAAAACCCAGAACCTCGGGTCTACCGAACGCCCTGCCGATTTCCTGATATACTACAAAAATTCATGCAAAAAGTTGTTTAAAAAATTCCACATGGACAAATCGTGGTACATAGTGTTATCTGTGCAATACTGCCGGCTTATTTAACCGAGTTTTAGATTTGTAAAATAATGATTTTTCTCGTACGTAAAACATCTGGGATAGATAAATTCTTGGATATCTTTCTGTCATAATTTCTCAAACAATTTTGCAAACAAATAATAATTTTAGTTTCGATCTTTTGTCGTTGCATAATCTTTTTAATCTGCTCCGAGGATAAAACTGCAGTGACACTGCACAAGTCACTTGGAAAGAGCACAATAAACGTCAAAAATATTAGACAAACAAAATTTTCTTACCTGAAAATTTATTTATAAAAGTTAAACATCCTTTCAATGCAATGACTAAAACCAGCGAAAGAAATCCATAATGTTTACATTTCTAGATTTTCCTATTTGCATGAAATTAAATTTCCATGGGTCCACTTTTTCCTATTTTTCAAAACCCAGACTTTAGAAACATAGTTATTATTACTGAAACTTTCTGTGACTTAAATAATGTAACTGAAATTCATGCAAATTTTTGACACCTGCCATCAGAAACTGGGTTTAATCTGTTTGACAACTGTTTCTTTTAATGTGTGCCGACAGTAGCAGATCAAAGAAGACATGTATTATGTGTGATGTCATAGTGATGTCACTGCTATTGACATGTATTTAATTCAAGAAGTGACTGTGAATGCTTTTATGGGTTTTTGTGTTTTGACTTTGAGTGCATTAACACTGGAAGCTTGATTTATTTTTTGCTGATATAGAATTAACCTAGCTTTTTTTAATTGATTCATATTCAGATTAGGCTTTTCTTGGTTAAGGCAATCATTGCAAGAGAGAAAAAAACTTTAAGATGCAGTTTAATCACATTAGATTCACAAGGATAAGAAATTAGGTTTACTTGATAAGTATATTTAGTTCCATTTTCAACTTGCATGTCATGGCGCTATTAAAATCTTTCCGCGTTTCCCTAAATCACTCCACCTCTCCCTAAAATCTCTCCACTTCTCCATAATCTTAGCTGAGGAAGAAATGACTTTTCCCTAAAATATTAACATTGCTTAAGCCCTGAGTAAACAATGTAAAACAATTAAGTATTGTCTTAAATTACATGATACATAGGCTTTGAAGGAGTGCGGGGTGCTAGTAATCAGACTCAGGTCTACAGGGTATTAAAATATCAAAGATTTTGCTATGTACTTCAATGCTGAATCCTAAGGAAAGTAATGTTTTTTTTATTACCCTAGCCAGTGCAAGGACATTCAAAAGGTCTGGCCAATTATTTTTGTTTAATATATTGATAATCTTAAATTTTTAAGTTCATATGGAGATAATAAGCTCTGTTTCTGACTGGTGTCAGGCTATCTGTTGTTTTTATTGTTATTAAAAAGGTGATATTACTAGTAATATTAGTATTCATACTATGTGAAAACTACCACCCTTGCAGATATGTTACAATCAAGTTAGCATTCTACAGAGAAGTGTTAGTACCCAGAAGGTGTACATACCAGAGGGTTAAAAAGAAAATGCAGGTGTTGTACAATTAGCATACAAAAAAAAGAAAAAAAAAAAACGAAAAAAAAAAATCCCTACCTACCTACTCACACTAAAAATTCTGGGTCGCGTTACTGCAAACAAACAATTTTTTAAGGATGGCCTTATCGCTTCAGTTTTTCAACATCGCTTGAGAAGTAATACAATTTGAAATCTACTAAGAGTTCAATAAAATATCGACGGAAATGTAAGCAAAATTGTATGAAAACGGTCGAATTTTCATATAATCATTTGTTAAATTTCAAACAGCGCGATCTTTATATTACTGATTTCTTTACTAAGAGAAAATAAGTGATACATACTATGGGCATAAAATTCGGACTTTTGACCAGAAAGAACAAAAAAACAGAATTAAAAATCTTAATAATGAAAAAGCGGCAGCAATTTAAATACATTGAGTAAACTTTTTTTTTTTTTTTTTTTTTTTTTTTTTTTTTTTTTTTTTTTTTTTTTTTGGTAAAAAGGTCTCGTGGACGTAAATAGAAATGTGGTTTTAAAATAAAACAAAATGATGTCGTTGCGGTTTTTAATAGTTTTAAATGAATCTTTGTACATGTATTTTTTTTATAAAATATTCTTCTCAAACGATAATGTAAATTCCTTGAGGGCAAATAGGTCACATGGCGCGATAACTGTAATATGACGTAATGCCATGACAATCTCGTGCAATAATACCGCTTTGATCTCCACATCAGATGTCATGATACCGACACACTTCTTTTAGCTCTTTGAGAGGATGTTAATTGATGATGAAAACAGTTACTTAGTTTATCAACAGAATAATTACCGATGATCGTCAACTTTTTTTTTTTTCGTTTTCAAGACGGGTAGGTGGATGATGATTATTGTGTCCATATTTTTAGGACACTTTTCAAAATAATTATTTTTTAAGGAAATAAGTTTTGAGAAAATGAAAATAACTGATGTTTAATAATTTCCTGACACTTTGGGAAACTACGGTAGGGATTAGAATGTGATTATTTTTACTATCGATGCAGTTATTATGGAAAGCAACTTGGTGGTGGAGATGACAAAATTAGTAAAAGAAAAATGTCTGGTGTGAAAAGGAAATTTAAAGAGAAAAAAAAACGAATAATCAAAAAGGAAACGTAGTGTACGAGCTATGTGTTATGTTTGAAATTTGCTTGTACATAATTCTCCTTCCATAAAACGTGACAGTATTAAAAATGTCAATTATTAGGGCGAGTGACTGTTCACTAAGGGCGAGTAGATTTTACTAGCTACTAGTCCTGCAGGGCGAGTGGTGTGAAAAAGAATTTTACACCCCTGACTTGGTTGTGCAACCGAATTAGACAAAGGGTTATACTTATAACTTTACGCAGACAAGTGCTAGTTAAGTACAAGTTGCGGGACAGTTATTATTATATATCTCATGCGTGAATTACAATAATCATTATGCAACGAAATTTTGTTATACGTTGATTAATATTTAGGAAAACACTAATGAAATGTCTGTAATTTAATAACAATTTCATCTCTAACAGAAGCATATTGAAACAACGCGGGGGAAATCAACGTCGCGCCGAGTTTCAGCTAAGTTGTACGAACTATAATAGCACTTGCTTGCAGCTAATTTCAATAGCAGATAATATATCTAATGTGTATTCTAAATAGAACCAATTAAAGAAACGACGAAAGCTGGAAACTTCATGACTTGCTACGAAACCTATTAAATATTGGCCATTAGTCGATCTTGGATTTCTCCGCTACATGTACGATTTTCCAAGACCGTCCTTCTTTGTTCAGTTTGTGCGGAGTATATAAACTAATATCAAGTAATGTCTTTGTCTTGCAATTATTAGTATACAGAATGGTTAGTCTTTTCTGTTTCTCTTGGAATAAACTCATATTCATAAAGTTACACATGTTATACATTTTATGTGTGACAATGGAAATCTGTACGGAAACACAGTTTTGCTAATACCTTGATTAATTTGTAATAATTAACTTATTATTATAATATATCTCTGATTGATAAGTGAATATTGTGTTTTTGTTGTGTTGCTTTAAGCTTGACCGTTTCCACTTTTACGATGAGTGTGCACTTTACATTTTGTCATAAAAAACAAAGCAGATATTTAGAAAAATCTCATGCATGTGGCTTATGTCGGCAAAAGTATCAATTTCAACAATTAAGGAACCATATATGCAACTTGTCTTGTGAAAGTCATGTGACTGGGATAAATCTGCTTGATCGCCTTCATTAAACGACCACTACGTCTCATATGTTTATTTTGGAGGCTGTCAATTAACATGATATATCGACATGGGAAAATAGACTGTTTACGCAATACGACTGAAAGGTCATTGTTCGGCTAATGTAATGTAATGACCTGTGGATTTATATCATTTGTGAAAAACAAGGAGAAACAAAAATAACAATAGAAAACAAATTGCGGATTGTATACTAATATTCCCTGAAAATAGGCATTACCATTTAAAGTATCTACTTCATTGACAGGGGTGTAAAATTCTTTTTCACACCACTCGCCCTGCAGGACTAGTAGCTAGTAAAATCTACTCGCCCTTAGTGAACAGTCACTCGCCCTAATAATTGACATTTTTAATACTGTCACGTTTTATGGAAGGAGAATTATGTACAAGCAAATTTCAAACATAACACATAGCTCGTACACTACGTTTCCTTTTTGATTATTCGTTTTTGTTACTCTTAAATTTCCTTTTCACACCAGACATTTTTCTTTTACTAATTTTGTCATCTCCACCACCAAGTTGCTTTCCATAATAACTGCATCGATAGTAAAAATAATCACATTCTAATCCCTACCGTAGTTTCCCAAAGTGTCAGGAAATTATTAAACATCAGTTATTTTCATTTTCTCAAAACTTATTTCCTTAAAAAATAATTATTTTGAAAAGTGTCCTAAAAATATGGACACAATAATCATCATCCACCTACCCGTCTTGAAAACGAAAAAAAAAAAGTTGACGATCATCGGTAATTATTCTGTTGATAAACTAAGTAACTGTTTTCATCATCAATTAACATCCTCTCAAAGAGCTAAAAGAAGTGTGTCGGTATCATGACATCTGATGTGGAGATCAAAGCGGTATTATTGCACGAGATTGTCATGGCATTACGTCATATTACAGTTATCGCGCCATGTGACCTATTTGCCCTCAAGGAATTTACATTATCGTTTGAGAAGAATATTTTATAAAAAAAATACATGTACAAAGATTCATTTAAAACTATTAAAAACCGCAACGACATCATTTTGTTTTATTTTAAAACCACATTTCTATTTACGTCCACGAGACCTTTTTACCAAAAAAAAAAAAAAAAAAAAAAAAAAAAAAAAAAAAAAAAAAAAAAAAAAATCGTTTTACTCAATGTATTTAAATTGCTGCCGCTTTTTCATTATTTAAGATTTTTTAATTCTGTTTTTTGTTCTTTCTGGTCAAAAGTCCGAATTTTATGCCCATAGTATGTATCACTTATTTTCTCTTAGAAAGAAATCAGTAATTAAGATCGCGCTGTTTGAAATTTAACAAATGATTATATGAAAATTCGACCGTTTTCATACAATTTTGCTTACATTTCCGTCGATATTTTATTGAACTCTTAGTAGATTTCAAATTGTATTACTTCTCAAGCGATGTTGAAAAACTGAAGCGATAAGGCCATCCTTAAAAAATTGTTTGTTTGCAGTAACGCGACCCAGAATTTTTAGTGTGAGTAGGTAGGTAGGGATTTTTTTTTTTTCGTTTTTTTTTTTTCTTTTTTTTGTATGCTAATTGTACAACACCTGCATTTTCTTTTTAACCCTCTGGTATGTACACCTTCTGGGTACTAACACTTCTCTGTAGAATGCTAACTTGATTGTAACATATCTGCAAGGGTGGTAGTTTTCACATAGTATGAATACTAATATTACTAGTAATATCACCTTTTTAATAACAATAAAAACAACAGATAGCCTGACACCAGTCAGAAACAGAGCTTATTATCTCCATATGAACTTAAAAATTTAAGATTATCAATATATTAAACAAAAATAATTGGCCAGACCTTTTGAATGTCCTTGCACTGGCTAGGGTAATAAAAAAAACATTACTTTCCTTAGGATTCAGCATTGAAGTACATAGCAAAATCTTTGATATTTTAATACCCTGTAGACCTGAGTCTGATTACTAGCACCCGCACTCCTTCAAAGCCTATGTATCATGTAATTTTAAGACAATACTTAATTGTTTTACATTGTTTACTCAGGGCTTAAGCAATGTTAATATTTTAGGGAAAAGTCATTTCTTCCTCAGCTAAGATTATGGAGAAGTGGAGAGATTTTAGGGAGAGGTGGAGTGATTTTAGGGAAACGCGGAAAGATTTTTAATAGCGCCATGACATGCAAGTTGAAAATGGAACTAAATATACTTATCAATGTAAACCTAATTTCTTATCCTTGTGAATCTAATGTGATTAAACTGCATCTTAAAGTTTTTTCTCTCTTGCAATGATTGCCTTAACCAAGAAAAGCCTAATCTGAATATGAATACAATTAAAAAAAGCTAGGTTAATTCTATATCAGCAAAAAATAAATCAAGCTTCCAGTGTTAATGCACTCAAAGTCAAAACACAAAAACCCATAAAAGCATTTCACAGTCACTTCTTGAATTAAATACATGTCAATAGCAGTGACATCACTATGACATCACACATAATACATGTCTTCTTTGATCTGCTACTGTCGGCACACATTAAAAGAAACAGTTGTCAAACAGATTAAACCCAGTTTCTGATGGCAGGTGTCAAAATTTGCATGAATTTCAGTTACATTATTTAAGTCACAGAAAGTTTCAGTAATAATAACTATGTTTCTAAAGTCTGGGTTTTGAAAAATAGGAAAAAGTGGACCCATGGAAATTTAATTTCATGCAAATAGGAAAATCTAGAAATGTAAACATTATGGATTTCTTTCGCTGGTTTTAGTCATTGCATTGAAAGGATGTTTAACTTTTATAAATAAATTTTCAGGTAAGAAAATTTTGTTTGTCTAATATTTTTGACGTTTATTGTGCTCTTTCCAAGTGACTTGTGCAGTGTCACTGCAGTTTTATCCTCGGAGCAGATTAAAAAGATTATGCAACGACAAAAGATCGAAACTAAAATTATTATTTGTTTGCAAAATTGTTTGAGAAATTATGACAGAAAGATATCCAAGAATTTATCTATCCCAGATGTTTTACGTACGAGAAAAATCATTATTTTACAAATCTAAAACTCGGTTAAATAAGCCGGCAGTATTGCACAGATAACACTATATACCACGATTTGTCCATGTGGAATTTTTTAAACAACTTTTTGCATGAATTTTTGTAGTATATCAGGAAATCGGCAGGGCGTTCGGTTTGACCCGAGGTTCTGGGTTTTCACTCGCACTTATCGAGAAAAACTCGTATTTGATCCACACAAAAACATTTCCCGTGCGTCGGCTTGACCCGAGGAAATTTTCTTTTATGCGTCTCGAGTTCGAAAGAACTGCCCCTTGTCAATCAAAATTCCGGTGAATTCGAATATTGTTCGCCACCATAAGCGGAAGTATGGCAGTAGGCGGAGCTTGGTATATTAATCAGCTTCTGGCAGATGTCAATCATGCCACGCGCCGACTGACACGTGGGCTTCTCGCGGTTTGTATTTGGTACAATAATGTCCGTCATTGCCAAAGGTATTTATTGATCAATGTGTAAAAGTTTATTGATAAACAATGCATAGAAGAGCAGCCTATTATCGTATTTGTGTCACTTGTTAATTAGCGGTATACAGAAAGCGTAACATTCACATATTTTGTTTCTTATCGGTCATATCGATCATTCATGTAGTTGAACCTCAACGAACACTGTCTAGGAAAACTTATAAATACAAATACAAATAGTTACCCAAAAGAAATTACGAAACAGGAAAGAATAAAAACATGGCACCGATAAAAATAAAATCCGAGTTTTGGGTTAAAAAATTGTTTGAGTCGCGGCGATTTTCGTGAGTCGGTCGCGTTACTGCAAACAAACAATTTTTTAAGGATGGCCTAATGTTAAAAAATGAATGCACTACGCACGTTTTTTGTGTACGTGTCGATAAACAAAAGTAACGGAGATGTAAATTTGATATTACGATAGGTCGCACGTGCTCTCGGAATGGAAAATTACTGGCATGACGTTTTGATATCTTTACGATTCGCGGGTAAATTCCAGTCAATCAAAGTAGCAACTGAACTATCTCAAAGTTTGTTGAGGCTTTTCAAGATGTAATTTCTGAATTTCATTAAAGCTACGACGTAAAAACCACTCGCCCGGTCGGTCGAGTATACAGCGAGATCCACTCGTCCTATCCATACTTTAACTCGCCAATGCGAGCGGGCGAGTGGAATTTTACACCCCTGATTGACCATGTCTTCTAACCCGTACAAGACTAAACTAAAGTTGTTTCTTGAGAAGACATGAGAACGTTATATATTATCTAACAAGAATTTGGATAATGTCAATTGTACTTTCCGATTACTACTGAGATACTATCATGTTTAGCAATCTTAACATTGCATATAGTCTCAGGCTGGTATAAGTAGTCATGATGTTGGACAGCAACAGGACCCCGAAACATTTTTCCAAGACACGATCATTTTAAATTATTTGAAAAAAATCATGGAGGTTTGATTCAGTTTACATCTAAATGAATTAATTTGATACTGCTCCTTTTGAATATTAATCGGATAAATCGTACAACTTGACTGTACCTTTTCAAAATGAATAAATGGTTTAGTAATTCCTGCCACATGCACCGTCAAAATGCTTTATTGAAAACTTACAAATTTATTGAACCTTTTAATATATGTTGAAGAAATGTTTTTGCTCTAGGAAGTGGATTTTTCTACATAGACTAGTAGTTTGATCGTTTTGTGGCAGTGCTTGTTCACCGCTTGGGTTGTACAGTATTTTGTATTTATTCCGAGTAACATAACAGGTGTAGGCTACGCACAACGGCAGGCGTAACAATTAGATTTATGAACCGTGTTTCCCAGATTATATCAAAGATATACTTGAAATGATATATTCATCAAGTGTATGATGCTGGCAAACCAATCTTCATCGTCTGAAACAATTGTTGATTCCAGTTCATCAGGTCCGTGTTCCTTATACAAGTTTAGGTTTAGCTTAGATAATCATTAAACTAACAGGAAGATGGTTTTCAGTGCTATCCCATTCACACTATGCACGAGATGTAATTTCTAGCGACCTATTTTCTGTTCAACAAATTTACAATCTACTGTGAAAGTTGTGTACACTATATAGAAAGGCAATAGAATCTGAACTTCCAATTATACGTTACTGCAAACCCCAATGCTACAATGAAGTATTTAAACGACGAAACGTTTGGAAATGAGATTTCATACTTTAATTGAATGTTAAATCCATTTCACAAATTTCGGTCTGGAATTGTAGTGAAAATTTCACTACAGTAAACATCTGTTTTCAATCCCTACCATTTTCGTGTCTGTCATCAAATGTTTTAAAACAAATATATGCATGTCAGCTGTGAAATACAGTTGTTTTGCATTTAATACAGACTTTTCAGATTTTCTCCTATTCCTTATGGCATTTAATTATCTGGCTTTTTAACTAACTCTGATAGATTCCTAGTTGGCTTTACGTATGCTAATGATATAAGGGTACCCAGACTATCTACGAAATTTTGTAGGTTGGTATACAGAAGATCTTTCACTATATAGCTTAAAAAGGCATTTACGTATTTGCACAGGAAATGAAGCTACAGCATTGATGGTACTGTACAAACATTATATATATGCATTGTAAAAGCATATAGTCTAAGATTAATGTTTGACTTGCAAAGTTGTAAAGTATGAATGACTTGGTAATTTGGGTAAACAATGTCACCGCTACATTACAGATTTGCAAATGAAAAAGACAACCCTAAAACTTTTTTTGACCATATATTCACCCAACTCTACATTGTGTAATAAGTATTAACAACGATGTTTGACGTCGATTTATGTCATGGCCCAGCTGTATGCTTTCCCATGTCTTTGAACTTACTTGCTTATTTGATTGAAAAAGAGACAGTAGAATAATTAAATATAGTATTTAACTTTAGTAACTTTAGTGCTTGAATAATGTACATCTACCTGGAATAAATATATCTTTTGTGTTGCCGTCTAGTGTATCTAGGTATCAAACACCTGTTAATGCAACCCACTGATGGAATTAACTCGTTTAGAGCTTAGGCCATTTTGTTTAGCATTTAGGTCATCCATAATTAGCCTTTAGCCTGCTAAAAATTTCTAAAATGGACTGGTCCATCATTCAATTATGACAGTACCATGTATTATTCATAGGGGTGTTCAATGAAAATTTACTGACTGAATAGCGAACAGTGCAGACCATGATGTGCAGGCTGATCTTGGTCTGCACTGGTCGCAAAGGCAGAATCACTTACCGACAGCAAGCTAAATTTTAATATTATCCAGTCTAAAATTCTGATCATTTGGAAACCCTCCACCTAGCGGCATAATTGTGATATGCTAAATATTTATGTATATCATTATTCTTGAGGAGTATGATGCATTGTTTTATTCTTTGTATTATTTACTTAATTTACAAAGATATCTTTTGCCTAGTATTTAAATGTCTTCCTTGTATGTAGGTATTTCAACAACAACACGTATAAAAGTTGTTTGGTATAGTAATTTATCGCATCAACGTTTCGACTAACGCCTTCATCAGGATAATTCACATACCATCATATCACAATTATGCCGCTAGGCGGAGAGTTTCCAAATGATTTTTCCTATACATGTATTGATAAATTTCTGTAGTAAGAAGAAACAATATACCTAATAGAACCTATCGTGCATACCTGTTTTCTTCTGAGAAGGTGGTAAATTATGGTTTGCATGATATATGATAAACTAAACGTATCTAACCATATATGTCTGTTGTAATATGAAATAATACAAATCTAAGAGTGTCGAAAAGTCAGTTCATATCATATAATCAACTAATTCCTACATGACTTAAATTACTGAAAGGCGACAAATATTTACGGTATTTTGTTTTTTATTCTTCCAGGCATTTGGTTCGAATTTAGTCTTGAAATCCAGTTGGAACAATTTCTTGACCTGAAAAGTGAGAACAGGTATTCGTTTCATAACCAAAAGGTAAGTGCAACATCTTTTGTTTGATTTGAAATGATACGGTAAAACATACAATGAGAAAAGGGCTTTGTAAGAGGCCGTGGCAGTTATCGAACTGTGCTATTTTATTCAATTTAACGTAAATTACGATTTTGTGGAGCGCTAAATTTCAGTGGAAAAGTAATTTCATTTTTGTTTTCATTTGCACGATTTATTTCAATCTACTAGTAGAGTCTAGACAAACTTAAAATTATATTTGTTGGGGTAAGTACCTGTTAAACTCATTCATCATACAAACATAAATAACAATACAGACTATAAATCACAGAAAAGTCCATACTAAATCAACGGTGAAGAATATAAATCACGCAACCGTAATACATAAACAACAGTTTATAGACTATAAAACACGAAAGTATCATTACCTGAACAAAAGTAGAGACTATTAAACACGGAAACGTCGATACCTTACAACAGTATAGACTACAAAACGCGGACTTACCCATTCCTTAACTTGAAACATGGACAAAACCTTATCTTAACAACAGAATAGATATAAAACGTGGTATCATCAATATCTATAGAAATATAAAATAAAATGACAAAAGCAAAAAAAATGTCGAAAAAGAAGTTTTAGAAAGTAATACTCAAATAACCGAAGACTACTAGTCTAGGAACAGAACCGCCTCGGTATCCTAGTGGTAGAGCGGCCGCTTCGAGTGCAGGTGGTCGTGGGTTCGATCCCTGGCCGCGTCATACCAAAAACGTGAAAAATGGTACCAGTAGCTTCCTTGCTTGGCGCTCAGCATTACAAGGAAACTGGCCTCTTTTCTCATACCCTCGTGGCGGTGGATTCCGAGTTGTCGAGAGTGGTTAATATAAGTTGTAGAACTTCCTTTACAATCCTTTAAAATAAATTATGTAACTTAACAGAGCGATTTTGATATCAAAATAGCAAACGGACAAAAGGTATGCATCTACTTGCATAGTACTTCATTGCAAAGTTGTTTTCTAAATTACAAATAAAATAAGAAACGGTTTAATACTTGTTTCCCCTAGAGATTAAATGAATTATCATAAATGAATAATGCAGATAATAATGCAATAAGGCGCCATCGTATATCTCCATGTCTAGGTGATAAAGTTAAATTAATGTAAGATTATTCTAAGGAGAGTACCATGAAATATTTCCTACACCTAATTGAAAATCTGAAACATGAGTTATAAGAAACGTAGATCAATGTCATAGGTATTACAGAGACTCAGAAATTCATATTTAATATGATGAAAAGTTATAAATTAGTTTAAGATAGAAATGATGTAAAAATAAATATCTTTTCTGTCCACGTACATATTCAAAAGCATCTTTAAGTTAGGTGTAAGTAATTTTTCAGTTGAAGACCTATCGGTCACATTTTCAACTTGTTTATTTTAACTGAATTTGTGATGACATTGTGAAATACATACACACATTAAAAGTATGTAGTTCATAAAAATGCGCATTCTATCCATTTTCAGAGGTAACCATTTTTATTAGCGTGTCGTCTATAGTAAAAATAAAATGGAGGCCATATCTTAAACATATGCCAGACTGCACGTCCACAGTTCATTTTCATGTTGTCATACAATTTGTTTTACAAATTTATCAATGGTACATTACCAATGAGCAGATATAGCATTTAGAACACGTATTATCTATCCTATCTTTATATTTAGTTAAAGATTATTGTAGCGAATTACTACTAGCGATACCGTTATGGTAATTATATCTTTTTTTTAAAAACGTATCCAGTATTTACTCAGTTAGATTTTTACGCAGATAAACGACATCCATGTAATTCCGTTCATTTAATGTGTTTATTTCAAACTGAAGCATAATAGATGACAAAAATATGAGAGCATACAGAATATAAGATATTGTCAAATTACAAGTACATCGACATGGTGCATGTGTCTAGCACAAGCTAGAAAACAAGTCATACTGTGCTTAATATATAAGATATTGAACCAGCTTCTATCGCAGATCAAGCACATTTGTAGATGAAATTAGATATTAATATTTCACGAAGGTTGTGTTTTACTTTCGTCATAAGTTTTTTTTTCTCTCGAAATTTAAGAAGCACTCTATATAGTAAACGAAAACAACTAAAAGTAAATTGACATAGCGAGCTATATTTAGTACACATATCTTGCAAATAATCTGTAAATTATGTACAAAAAATACGAACTTGTTTACAAGTTACGCACTGCATACACTATTTCTGCCTGTGCAGTTATGCTTACTCTCCATACAGGCACAACCTCTTTGGCGTCATATGGTTTTATAATTCAATCACAATGTCGTAAATAAAAGTTAGGTATAAACCAAATAATTAAATATGTGACGTAAGACTTTGTAATACATAAAAATGTCAATACCATGCAAGTATCATTCTTGTGCATTAAATGCGTTCCTGATGTATCGTTAGTGGAATGTTATATTATCAGGTATATGATATATGACTTATTTTTCACACAAAAAATCGCTGTAATATCAGAACATGTCTACAAGATTGTACATTAAATGAGCTTTCCATGTTTCAGTAATGTATGTAGAATGATAAATTTGCTTCATCTTAACTAGCAATGAGAAGTAGATTCCACCGTTATATAGATATAGTTAAAGTGATCTTTTGAAATTTTGAGGCATTAAATTATATAATACTAGCAGATTTGGTATAGTCCAATACCAACGCACTGTTGTTTTATATGTTTAAGTTTGCTCTTTCTTTAAGTTGTGCTTCCATCCTTCCCTGATAAAACCTTTTGGGCGTATATTGCCCTGCGTGACGGAGCTCTTGTTGATAGAGGCTTGCAATTAGAACTGAAAACACGACAACACTGAATCCAACAGAGAGACTTAATACTGCCGTCACACGGCACTGTCAGAATGCTGGTGCGGTAGGTAGTTGATCATATTTGTAAGCAATTATAGTCGCTACAGACCTTTGGAACACCTATTCTTAGAAAATTTCGGCTTCTTTTACATTCTGAATGGTATGACGATCAAAGTGCTCGGATATACATAAGGTTTATTTAAAAGCAAATAGAGAGGACAGAATTCAAACAGTGAACAATTTTGTTCCGCTAGTGTTTTCGTTTTTTAATTGAATCGTTTATTTAAATTTTATGTGATTTAAACTTCGTCAATTTTTATCGGAACTCAAAGCTTGGTGAAAGCACGAACATTTTCCGAAATCTTTTAAACGTTTACATGCAAAATGTTTTGCCATTATAAAACATTTTTAAGTCCAAAAGTAACATACGAGCAACTGCATCTGATGTAAGATGCGTTTAAAGCTGATAAATACGAAAAGAAACGGGGGTCTTATACTACTATTGGATTTCTTCTATTTTTGCAGCTACATGTATATAGATCACATTGTAATACAATGGCAATATCTCAGATCAATAGAATTGTTACAGTTGTAAATTAAAATGATATTAATCAAACCTTACACAAACCATAGTTTGGTGTATTGAACAGTGTTTATGTTATTTGCAGAAAGTCTGAACCTAAGCATACATATATTTGAACCTAAGCATACATATATTTGATTGTAACAATCTCTGAAAACCGCTTCACAACTGTAGCAGTAATAAAATATTTTAAACAAGCTGTATCCGTAGCGTCTGTTTGAACCCCTAAAATATCCGAATGATGGTATGTAAGTTTTTAATGTTTCAATTTATTAAAAGGAATTGACTGCAAGTATACGCATTCGTACCAATACTGAAATATGAACATTTATTTATAACCTTTATTGTTTTCTTTCCTTTGCATTGTTTATCATATTCTATATTTCGTCACTGTTTGAAAAAGAGAAGAAATAAATTTGAGTCAAAAGCAATTTTATCGCGCTTCTGAAAATGTAATATTAAACGTAAATGGCAGCCAGGATTGGAAATGTTATTTACGGCTTGAAATGGGAATTATGTTTACTCTGTGAAATTACGCTCGTTAGAAATACTTAACGATCTCTATGATAAACACTTGAAAGGTCACAGCTCGCAATAAAAGCTGTTTGTCTGCATATATTGCATTTTCGTCCAAGTCATATTTTGTACAAAATTAAAGAAATATTGTTTAAGAAACAAAAATGTATATAACGTAAATGGATAAGATTAAGATATTAGTACTGGTACCGCTTTGAAATTTATTTAAATAGACTTTTGAAACCATTATAAATAATTATAATTTTATGCAACTGTAGGCGCATTTTCTATACACATTTTACATGCCTTAGCAAGTGCATTACTCTAGATAATTTGTCTTTAAATCATAGTGCAGTGAGAAGAGGTCAGTCTAGTAAGTTCAACTCTTTCAATTATTTTATGTGCGTTTTTTTTCTTGGGGTAGGGGAGGTGTTGCGGATTAACGTTACATTGACAAAATTATAGGTCATAAGGTGACTTTCAATCTTTCGAAGGTAGAAAAAGACCACAGGTTTCCTTCAGGCTTTATTTCATGCACGGTAGGGAAGCCTGGCTACGAGAATCGACCATCCTTAAGCCCCTTGGATGACTTCTTCTTTTAAATTAATTCTACAGTAAGGGTGTGGTTTTAAAATGAAATGAGGAACAAGATTTTCGAAATCAGCGACTTGAACCAGCCGGTCATGTAGGCCCCGTATTTTTATTTTTTTTTTTAAATTTCGCGTAAAAAATAGCATGAAAAGGAAATCTATTTTGAAATGAAAAATTGTATGCTATTTAGTTAGAGAGAAGAAAATAGTGTTATCAAAACAACTGTGCTCTATGTGTATGTTTTTCACAACCACACTTGAAATGATAAAATGAATTGTAACAGTTTTATCGAAATTCCTTCAAGTAGTTTTGGAGTAATTTACAGACAAAGTTTTATGAGATAATAAAAATATACGTACGTTTGGTTCTAGTGCACTGCACCTCTATCTTTATATGAAGTAGTTTCGATATAATCCCTAACACACTTCAAACGTTTTGATTCTAAACAAGTAAATTTGATAAAGGGAGAAGATCAAAGAAGTAAGCAAAGTAGAGTTATCGGTCTTGTATACTGCACTTCCATTGTCTAAAGGTAAGTGTAATGAGTAAATTATGTACACACAGGTAATTGAAATAGCGAGGTAGAGCTATAGTTCACGTATTATCACTTTACCACCATTGCAAACATTTCAATAAAATACCGTCACTACACTATAAGCATAATTAATAAACGGAGATAATTCAAGATAAAAGTAAATTTGAGTTATGGTCCATGTACAGTGCACTTCCTCTTAATGTCTATAGATTTATTAAAATCCCTTTAATTGCTTTGGACTTGCGATCCGGAAAATTTTTTCATGAAAAAAATCAAATAAAGGAGATAATTTCAAAAGTGAACAATGTAGACATATAGCTCTTTTACATTTCACTTCTAACGAGATGTTTTTGTCATTGTGAGAAGTTTCAACAGTATCCTACAATACATTTGAAGTAATTTTCTGGACACATGTGTTATGATTTATTAAAAGAATCCATACTGTTCGCTAACGGTTTCTCTAATTGCAGTAGGGTTTGAAAGCGAACAGTATGGATCCTGACCAGACTGCGCGCAGGCTGGTCTGGATCCATGCTGGTCGCAAATGCACTGTTGGTTTTTTCATGGTGTGGCTTAAATTTTACTAATTTTATTCATACAATCCACAGTGCCAAAAAAAAATAAGAAAAAAACTGATAATCAAACACGAAACTGTCCCTTGCCTATTTTAAAGAGACAGCATATTTGAGACCCGGGTATTGTACATTGTCGACGGTTACTGATCTTAAAGTTCAGTACATACGTTTCTCGATGTTTTCTCTAAAATATAATGCACTTGTTGTGATAAAATATCAATAATGTTTCTAACATGTGTGTTATTGTTTTACAAGACCAAACAAAATTCACCCAACTTGCTGGACATAAATATTGTTGTGTCATTACCAACTTAAGCTTGTAAGATTGTACTTTTTTTAAATATTGAATCTCTCATTCACATCGAATATTATTTTGTGTCAAACAAAAGTCTGTATTTCATGTTTCTCCGAGTTCTATGAACATATATTCTATACTTGAGCCTTATATTTGTGAAACGGTTTAATGTGATACGTATGGCTTAAGAAACACTACTACTTTTCAAAATTGATATATTTTTAATCTAATGTATAAATTATGCCTTGTATGTTGAAGTTAGTTACATTCTGAGCGATGGAATTACCCAATACAATACTTTACAGTCCGTTAAATCAACTAAACTAAACATTATCTTGTTGTCACTTTCATTGTATGAACATGCAGAAAATCCCATAAAATATTGTCTGATTAGATTATCAGACATCTGTTTAACTGTACGCTTTCCTTACTTAAGATATACATCTTCATTGAACGCTGAAGGTTAAAGTCGCTGCATAATATTCCATTACAGGTTTCTTGTTCATAAAGGAATAATTCTGTTGCCAATATATTGAACCTACTAAACACTTAGTCTATAAACAACCTGTTTGAATGCGGGCCTTCCTACTCCAAATACACACGTTATAGTATGTATCTCTTTTTTCTTCGATAAAATTTAAAGTGTATTGGCTATGAACAACAGTTATATCTGTATTAATGTGAGGGAACTAAGGCAAGCGGCGACCTATGTATCGGCCAAAGGTTGCTATGGATTCGAGCCAATTTGGGTAACGACATTTCATTCACATTTGACATCAGCACTAGATCTTAACAGAACAGCGGACTCAAGAGCGAATCATCACAATAGAGTTCAAATAAATTAGTTAAACCCCAACGATTTGTTGTAAAAATAAAGTTGATATAACGTTAGAATTGTACTTAAATACATTAAGCTATACAGTAAGATATATTTTTTTCGTTTGTCAATTGTTTCCTTCTTTACAATTTTTGTGCAAATAAAATTTAAATATTCCATTTAAATATGTTTTATAGTAACAGGAAATTCACTATTTAAAAATACAAATGTCTTTAAACTATCAGTTGTAAAGATTTGACACTCTAATGCGATAGATTACTTTGTTGCACAAAAATATGGTAGACCAGCTAAATATTCATTCTCTAAAATTATGTTTGTATGCGTAGCGCAATATTGTATTTTTACAAAACCTATTCAGAAATGCTGCAATGTCTCAAGTGCCCTTTTGAATGCGTGCAGTAGGGATCAGCCTCCTTTAAGCATTTTAGTAAGTTAAACTATTATAAAACACGTTGCCCTATTTGCTAAAGTTAAATGGTAATGACAGTTTGTACCTAAATTGTCGCAATAATGGTTTAAGGAAGACGGTATTCCTGTTTGTTGCTGTCTTTACTTCGGAAACGTTATTTAGGCTAATAAAGATCAGTTATGTCTGTGCGTGACAGTTACGACTTTGCGTAGCATAGGATGTTGACTTCTCTGAAGTCATTAGCTCTATTTTTGAACTTTGCTAGAAGTTTTGAGTTAGGCCTGTCTTCTGCTTATACATTATTTAATATGTGTGTGTTGAGTTTTCACGTCTCACTGAAACATGTATAGGTCATAAGGCGACTTGCAAGCTTTGGTTCGCCTCCATGCATTATTTCATCACAGACGGGAATCTAGGTAGAACTAACGACATTCCGTAAGCCAGCTGGATTGCTTCCTCACATGAAGAATTCAACGCCCCGAGTGAGGCTTGAACCCATATCAGTGAGGGGCAAGTGATTCGAAGTCGGAGACATTAACCACTCGGCCACGGGATATACATTGGATGTTAATATGCTATCAATTAGTCATAGCCAATAAACATCGGGCGATGCTGGAATGAATTATATTATTAGAGAACTCATATGAACTGTACAAAAACGTTATATATTATATAAAAAAACTCATTAAAAACACAGTTCAATAAATAATATTTGTACCGATATTGATGGAAGTAAGATACGCACATTTTTGAACATCGTGTTTTCCTCCCTTAGCGGTGTTGCGGACCAGCCCAAACACGATAGGCACAAAGTGGCCGCCATTGATGACATTAAAACATCACAATTCTGATCATTATGACATTGTATGAAATCCATCTTAGCGAGACAATGAATTATAGGTAACTACGTGTCACAGGTTTCTGTTTATTCTCCCTCTATATATAAATCGTCATCAATTTACTATAATATCATCAAAATCATCTTGTGTAAACATTTATATTATATACAATTTAATGTAGGCAAAACGTTTGTCTATTCGAGGATAAACCAGTTAAATGGCCATTAAATCAAATGATAAAAGATAATTTCACTAATATGTTTCAGTAAATTTGGGGAGATTCCTTTCAATTTCGATACGGTTGTCAGAAATGTTGCACTGTAACAAATGACAAAACCACTGCAAAACTTTAAATTGTAAAAAATCTTAACTTTGCGTCCAAATAAAAAAAATAAGATTTTTGGGGCAAAAACAGTTTGTCTATGAGGAGCATCTTTGGTGAAGAGTGCAACTGGACATTAAAGCCAAGATATAACTTCCGTCATTTTAATTCTGTAGAAATCTTACTAGACATGTTTATGGTTAAAGGTCAGTAATTCAAATCCTTCTTTGTTTCATATAAAAAACGACAACTTCATGTCGTCTTTACGTATCTTTAGAGAACATAACCTTTTCCTACACCAATTTTTCATGAAAGTTCTATCACAAATTAACGAAAAAATGAAAAGAAAATAAGGGGTTGAATAATTCCTAGTGAAATGCCAGTCAGTTGTGGTCTGCTACCCTAAAAATGGCGCATATTTGCTCTCCTCCGCGCAATAAACACCTACTTCCGGTTTCGATCTGCAAAACCTGCCATGTGGGCTGTATGAACATGAAAACCGTCTCATTTTCATGCAGAATGTATTCTAGTAGCGAAAAAGTGTGATTAAAGCACTCGTTCTACACGAATTTGCGCAGAAAATGGGAAAATTAGGATCTATTTATTATGGACTTCTTTCGACTACATCACGGAAGCACATTTTCGACCGAATTACTGACCTTATTCCTTATCATCACTTCCGTTTTTCTTTTCATCGACGTAAATTATTGTGTTCACAATTTTATTTTTCTTTAGATAACTTGGTCTGCTATCTGTATACATCGAATTAGTATGGTAAGTGCAGTTCCATGTTTACCACAATTTTACCTGTTTGCCAAGCTGATAATTGTCTGACAAAACTTTCCATCTCGTTTTATTCTAGCGATAAATTAGTGTTGATAACTTTTGTCTACAGACGATAATTGTCTGTACAGTTCAATTTAAACTAGCAATTGCTCTCTGCGACTATTATTTACAGGCTATAAGAATTTTATCATGATAGAATAAGATGTAAAACTTGAGGGAGAAATCACTAAACAAGATTATTCCCGAAGTACACGAACTATACCTTTTCATGTGAAAGTATATAAACTTACCACAACAGCTAGGAACTAGAGTAAAAAGGTTTTAGCTTCAAGGCTCTAACCAGGGGTTACGTTTTGAACTATTTAATAAAGAAAGTACCCTAAGAGAAAAGTTCGTATCAATCTAGTCGCTTTTGAATATGCAAAGAAAAGAATCTGATTATCTGATAACTTAAAAATGTAAAATGATTCCAGACATGTGTGGCTTTTTAACTATTACTTGTCGCATCTGAATATCACACAGGTTAGTCTTACATGATACTAATTCAATTTTTTCTTTATTACATCCGCATCAATTTCAGTAATTTGAAACCATATATATAGAGCCACTTTGTACAACATGTCTTCTTACCAAATATCTTTATTATGGAGACGTTACGGGCATGTCATGAATAAGACTATACTTCCATAAACGGTTGAAAAGGATTAAGACTTTAATTTCCGATGAATGTATGGTGCACATTGTTTATGTTTTACTTGGAATACATAGTTATATGAGAATATGTGTAAGTTGTATTTGATGTGCTTAAAAGAGCCGCCGCTGTTGTGCTTATAATACCTGTAATGAACGATAATCTATTAGGTATAAATATCTGTCGGCCCTAGTATGTGTTCAGTGTGGGGCAAAATAGCGGAAAATATTCGCAATGCTGATATACCATCGCAATGCAGATATACCATCAAACCAAGGTCATGAGTCCCTTATCACCTGCCTAACAGATTGTTAAGGTGACACTGATAATTATTCAGAAATAGATATAGCAAACGGAATTAATCTTGATATGATCGGAATATAGAACAAACGGAACTGAAATACAATATACAAAATATTTATAAAAAAATAGACAGTAAAAAGTAATGCAAAACCTCATCAAGTTTAATAGACTGAAAATAAAAATATACTCAGTCTGTATACATCACGACGGGATTACAAATTGCTTTATATAGATTTGTAACCAGACCAATGTACATACATAGCTATCTATTAATCTTTCAAATACTAACTGCAACTTTAATATAATGTTATATCGTATTTTATACAAAACAAAACAAGACGGTCAGATCATCTGACTACCCGTTCAGAAGGGTTATGTACTAAGGACAGTGACGAATTATACATAACCTCGGATCTGCTCTTTATTCTACTTTATTGGCAAATAAATGTTTTCCGTAAGCCGTTGTTCTAATGATATTTCATCCAAAATTTTGAGCAAATTAGACAATGTTTTGTAAGTTTCCGTTTTGGTTTTGTTCTAAAATTGATACATACATAATCAATCTGGATTAGTAAATCTTTGACAAAGTCGTTAAAAACAAATTATCGGACATGACGTTTGTCGTTAAAGGCATTTCAATAAATCAGATAAAATGTTTATGCAAATATCATTCAGATATATTTGAAATGTTGTTGTTATTGTATCTCTAAGACAGGATATGACATTTGGTACGAAAGACGCTGACATTTGTCACACCATGTTTATGCAAATTTAAATGCTTTTTCGATGTTTAAGTAATGCAATCGTTGTCTCAGTAGCAGTTTCTTTACCTAAAACATTAGTGAGTTATATTTCAGCATCCGGAATGCTCATCATTATGTAAATAAAGACAATAGGTTTTTGAATTCCCTAGAGAGTAATTTGTATAAGATGACTCAAGGTACTGTCATTATAAAGAATATTCACAGGTTTTTCGCACTATTTTCTAAGCCCCGTTAGACATTTGCAGACACATAATCTGCTCAAGTCTACGTAACAGTATATTAGTTTTATAAATCAACAATGGCTTTAACATGTACACGCCCTTTTAACTTAGTTTGCCCAGAGAAATTTCAAACAAAGGAGGCTGAGTTTATTCAGCAATATAAGATCATGGCCAATTACGGCATCACGCATTGAAATATATCTACCTCGGCCAAGCTTCAAAGACTCGAAACTCGCTGCAGATACATAAGATACAAAGATTATAAAAGTAATTATAACAATAGCACATTTCTAAAAAAAAGTCCAAATGCGTTGTTCTGCTAGACACCCGATGAATGTTTAATTTTGTATTTTGTAAATGTGACATTGATAGTGTAATTTGCCGGTCCGACTGTATAGCTAGGCCCCATACCGTAATACCTGAACTTTGAGTGCGTGATAAATTCAATCTAAAAGTTCGGCTAGTCCGGGTCATTTGAAATGGGATATGAAAGTCGCTGCTGATTCATAAGAAGTAAGTAGACATTGTTAAAATTAATACAGTCTCAAGTGTTGTGATAGAAGTTTTCAAACTGTAGGGCCGACCTATGGAACAAACTGCCAGTAGAAGGGAGAACTTCTGATTCGGTAGACACTTTTAAGAAAAAGCTGAAAACACTGTTTTTTTAGAAGATTTGAAACATGGTTTTGATTATTTCTCTCTTGGTAGAAACTCAGAGTATACCCTACTATGTAGTGTGATCGACGGTATGTTTAATACGCAATGCGGTAATTTGCACTGCATTTTGTCAAATATGTCGTGTTTCAATGTTTGATACCATTATGTATATATTTTATCATAAAAGTGTTAACTTAATGTACAACGCCAGTGAATATACTATGTGTAAAATTAGGCATATAATCAAATAAAGCAGTTTCAGTAATGTTTCATTTGTTTTGCATGTGCTGGTATTTTGTCAATTAGACTTGTAACATGCCAGTCCGACTGAACAGCTTAGTGCTGTGCCGTAATTGAACACAAAATAACAGTGCTATACATTCGGTTTTTACTTCCTTATTTTAATCATAATCTCATTATAACAGAAGTTCTAACATTGTCAGAAAGTTTCAGTGATCAAAACAGAAGACAGTTTATGTACACCGGGGAATGCTGCCAAGGACGAGTTCATTTGTTTTAAATTATGAAAACAAGAAACACGGACTGAACTGAAAATGTCATTTATTATCTAAATTGACGGAACTACGAAGAACAGTAATGACTATAATATAAACAAGAAAAGTACAACTAAGAAAAGACATATTAAAGCAAAGTTGGGGCAAAAAAGACGCCATCATTTTGTGTTGAAAGTAAAGCTTTGAACGACCTGGGAGAAGATTGACTTGAAACATAAAATCGCCACAACCGAAGACCTGGCAACATTGTATAATAAAATGAAAAACTTGAAGATATAAGAAGCCTCATATATATCTTTGAGTTTTGCATTGGAACGCGTATGTTTAGACAGAGAAACGACAATAAGCAGTATTATGCTAGACTAATACATATACATTGAGACATTAAATTGTGACTTTCACATTTTAAATACAGTCAGAAATTATTGAAAGAACTCCCTCATTTTAAGACAAAAGATATTTAAACTTGACGCAGTCCATTTACTACTAGTAAAGCTATTTTGACAAATAAAGTCCTAACTTATTTTATCATTAACTTTTGTTTTAAAATAAAACCCACCAAAGGATAAAATTTGAGCAGGAAATGTCTAACAGATAGCTGTTGAATGCTAATATATTTTTCTGAAAGGAACTTCTCATTTTTATCACGTAATGATAAAATATAAATAGCGAGAGTTTTTATATAAAGCAGTGTGTGCCAACATGTGGGGGTTATCGTTTTTAATAAAGGTCGTGGGGGCGTTTATTAAAGATTGTGAATGCATAAACGGGTGTGTTTCAATTTCATTTCGTCTCAAACAGTTTAAACGGATGCTTAAGGTAGTTCTGCACTTTTGGATCGAATTGTTTTCTACAATGTAGAATTTGATTAAACTCTGATTTTTCAAACTTCGGAATATACTAAGAAAATTCAGCAAATAAAAAAGATAGGGTCGTGTGCTTGATTTTTTGGTAGACTGATTTGAAAAATTTGGACCTCGCGCAATTTTTTATTCATAATGGGAGTCTATGGGAAAATCGCAACTTTCATAACATTTTCGCGAATAGAATTTTTTCTAAAATGTAGATTTTAATGAAACTTCTCACAGTGGTAAATAGACATATGGCCTATAATATGGTGAAATAAAATGCATAGGTCCATGTGCTTATTTTTGAGATATTTGGCCATGATTAAAGTGAACCGCACATTTCAAACTATATTTAAGACATTATTTTGAATTATTTAACGTGTCACATGTTTTCATATGATATTTCAACTTTAGAAAGATAGAAACAGTGCCATTTTAATAAATTAACTCACAGGTTGCCATTAATTCATAAACTGATTTTCATTTCCGTACGCCGAATCCAGGCTTTATTCTACGTTTTCCGGATAAATGACGTTACGCAATCACTTCCGGTTTATCAAACGTGCAGAACTTCCTTCATAACCGTTAAAGGGATGAACTGCAAAGACGAACAGAGAGATTGTGTAATTGTTCGACATCAGTACGCATACGCATCCGTATAAGATTTCCTTCCTGATTAAAACAAACGTGCAAGGTAACAAAATGTCAAAGTTCGCAAAAGGTAGCATTAAGTGCTCTACTATACCAGCAAAACAAAACAAGCAAACTAACACATTCATCTATGCCTGTTGCGAGCGATTTATTTAAATATTTCAGACAATTTGTGCAGACTCTAATTATTATAACTCAGAGTTAACTACACGTCTGCATACACGTACACGTATGTTATCACAACCTGTCTCATTTTTTCCCAATTATTAGTTTACCATTGTTTTCGTCTGTATTTTATCGCATGGCAGCTTGTTGACTGATATGTCATATTCCTTATTTCGTCGTTAAAAAACATTCTTTAATTAAAACGCACTTGTCGCGTTCCTTGAAATGCAATATATATCTTCAATCACATTCAGGACTGAAATTCCAATTTGTAGTCTGAAACTGGAAATTGGTTTACTTAGTGAATATTACCCTCATTCTGTCGAACATTAGACTCTCAATAACACACACTTAAAAATGTTAAAGTTCGTAGTAAGCAATCTGTCTGTATAAATAGCGACTTATACATTCGAAGAAGGATTTATGTAAGATTAAGTGTGAAATTGAGTTTTTTTTTGCCCCAAAAAGTAATGAATCAGATAAGGAATAAAAAGGTCCAGTCACTATTAACATACCTTAATATATAATTTTCAAACTGCGCAACAATGAAGCTACAATAATACTGCACGTACCCTCGTCAATAACAAGCATTCAAGATCTCACATCTAATTCATATAATTATCACTCATGCAACTCACCTATGGATGCTTTAAGAAATGCTTTATTTTTGCGGAAGCGGTTTTAGTTAAAGTGTTTTTTAAAATTATTCAAGGTTCTATAAACATGTATAATATATATTATATTTGTTAACAAATATCTATAAAATTGGATAAAGCCCAAACATATTGTCCGAGCTTTCAACTAAAGTTAAATTTTTACAACGCTGACTAAATTCCATAGTTCAGACTTTAAATTCTAAACCTTTTACAATAGGGGCCTCTGTGGCTGACTTCAAATCACTTGTCCCTCACCGATGGGGGTTCGGGCCTCAATCGGGGCACTGAATCCGTCACGAACTGGCTTACGGAAGGTCGGTGGTTCTACCCAGGTGCCCACTCGTGGTCGAAATAATGCACGGAGGAGCACACGGGGTCTACCTTAACCATCAAAGCTGGAAAGTCGCCATATGACCTATAATTTTGTCGATGCGACGTAAACCCTCCCCCTACCATAAAAAATACAAACCTTAGTAAGAGTCATTTTAATTCTTTGTTACATTAAATATTCCACTTGATAAATAATATAGTTTTACACTAGTGGTTGCTGTGTTTAATAAAAAAAGTGTTACTACACAGTTTTAGAGATATCTTAAACTCTTAAAATGACGTGCCGTACAAATTAACTTCCTCTAATACTATCTGTTTTTGGCATAATTTTATTTTAAGTTTTATCCCCTACTTTAAAAATTGTCCTTAAATTGCTCATCTTAAAATGTTATTGACATGTTGACTATAGTAAAACTGTCAAAATAATGAGTTCCAAGTAGGCCGATGAAATCAGTCATGTCTGTGTGTGACAGATGACATAGCTTATTACAAGGACTTTGATCTTTTGGGTTTAGAATGAAATGGATCGAATAAGGAATAAAGCTACAGTTAAAAAGAGGCAGTAAACATGGGCGGATTATCCAAACTCTGCCAATAATTTAGACTGAAAATATATGTATTTATGCAATACGAAAACATTATGAACCATTTCAAAACGTTAAATGTGCAAAAGTTTCTAAAAACAGTGACATGTTTTAGGTATGTAGATACATTTTCTGTCAGAAGGATATAAATTGGTGCAAGCCCCATCATTAAAGCATTTCAGTTTTCGCCTTTTCTCTAGGAAGGATCGCGGGGAAAACATGACGCGAAATGGTTCAGTTATATCAACTACCATTATAGAAAACAGAACTATAGTTTACAGTTTTCTATAAGCAAAACATAAAACTTGGTGTAGAAGTTCCCATAAGGTATAAGATGTGTTGTTTTTAATGGCCAATAAAGATTCAATTTGTTTATCAAATGAGACGGTCAAAGTAATGTTTCGTCATCGGAATAAATGCAATATACTCATTTCTCGGACAAAACAGCAATCACGTTGAAGAAATAACAAACTACAATTTTACCCTGGAGACAACAGAATGTGAAAACATCCAAGACATGTTAGGTTAAGATAAAAGTCTAAATAAACATGTGACTGTGGATCATCTGTAATTTCACAAAATATGAGCTGAAAGGAAAGACTGTGAACAAAGGTCTCAATGGTTTGGTTGTAATACGGCGAAGACGAGAAGACGTGTTTTAGTAAACTGTTGCCATAATTATGGCAGGCGTGGTCTAATAAACCTTATCAAATAGATCTCAGCGTTATTACTTGAGAGATAATGATGTCAAGGTTTTGTGTCGACAGACTTATTAACTTTGTGAATTTTCAAATTTAATATAAAGTGTATTATCTGACCTAGAGCTTTGTAAATTGCACGGTAAGACTTTAGGTAACAACCGTGAATATCGCCTGTAAATGAACTCAATGGTTCAAGTTGGACTCATAACACCGGCGATCCAGGTTTGTTTTCCGTTCGCAGCAGATATCAAAATTTTTCAGGGCTTGGTATTTTACCTAAACTGATTTTCGGAAGTATCTTAGTATCTGCTTATACTACATGTTTGGGAGGAAAATATGACATCTGTGGTTGGCTACACTGGAAGTAAGTTTTTCCGTCTATTCCACGACTTCCGTCATCCACCAACGCTTAAGAAAGAAAACCTTTACCTTACCCTTAAGGACACGGTCTCGCGTGCAATTGAAAACTAAAGGTTGAAGGTAAAAAGTCTGAACTATGTTAATTTTACTGTTTTTTTCTTTTTGTTGAATTATATGAAATACAGTCTACCGTTCTTATCGTTAAGGTGTGCCATTATTTGCAAGACATACATGTCATGTATCTGTGAATTATGGACATATTTCTAGCTTATTTAATATTGAAACCAAGCAACCATGCATCCGGGTTCATTCTCGTGTCAGCCGTTTTGTTAAATGATTTCATTAAAGGTATGTCAAGTCTTTGCAAAGCAAACCACTTATTGAAATGTTAAAGATCTATAGCAAATACTAATCACGTTTGAAATAACTAATTTTCTGCTACTAATAACCTTGATGGTGAATATTGGCACAGTTCAGTAGACCTTCGTTAACATTGACTTGACACATAATCTTCATCACCAGAATGTAACGCACTTGTAAACTGACATTTGATCAAGCTATTCCGGGAAAACATATATTTGTGAGCGGCAAACCACTGATTAAATGTGAAAAAGTAAATCGTTTTATATACCATATTCTTAATACAATGCTGATAATTATACATTATCCTATAATGAGTACACTTTGAGTGCAGTAAGAGCTAGATATGCCAGAAGATATATTTGAAAAATTAAGAACAACAAAACATATTATCTAAATGTAAGTATATCAATAATGATTATTAAACAGATTGAAATAAACGATTGGTGGCATCATTTGGCATCGGAGAGATCATATTAGTCGGTTGGTATTACTAGGACTTTAAAGTTTGAGCAGTTCAAACGTCAAACAATAAATATGTGTTTAACAGTCTTACATTTAGCTACTCTGTGTTATTATTTACTGTGTCTGTTATTTTTGGTTGCATTCATAACATAACGTTTTTGGCACTAACAAATATTATGCATGGAGTCTTAAAATAAAAATAAAACTATATCTGACGGCTTATTATTGTTGTGACAAGTAATCAAAATTACTTTAAACTATTTAGACACAGATTTGCAGGTGCGTCATATATTTATTTTTTGTATAGTAAATTGAAATTGACAGTATTGCCTTTGCCAATGTTTTCTTATCGTACATTCTTATAACAAAGAATATTATATATATTACGTACTTGTTGTCCATGGTCTTTTAACCATTCTGATTGTATTAATGGTATCTAAACCATTCTGACGTTTTCAAACCATTTGCATAATTAAAGACGCCTTGGCAAAATGTTGTTCTTTGCAAATAAGAAGTAATGGCATTCTATAATCAGAGTATCGTCTTATATTATTATAATAAACGAAATAAAAAGATAATATGAACTTAACATTCTGCTGGATGCTTGTGTTATTACAATTTTATATTACGCAGCGTATTTGAAATATATTATAAAGGTGATATGTTGACATGGTGCCAATATTGACGTTTCTATAGGAACAATTCTCCGTTATATTTCACATAACCTGTTTAATCCTATATATGTTTCTCGACTTTTATAGTATGTCATACTAAAACTGCGTACATGTTTCGCATGCGTATCATGCTTATAAAACAACTGCTACTTTACAAAGAAACGAAACGTAAGAAGGAAGATAACTGGATTTATGTTAAAACCCCTTTTATTTGGCGTTTCAGTATGACCTTTCCCTGATTGTTTTTATCCATGAAACCCAATTGTAGACTTAACATTATTTACGTATTATAAATTGAAATAAAACAAATATGCGAAATCCTAAATAATATTAGTGATTAAGAATAAATACTTGCACCCTTCTGTTTGTTTATAGAAATTTCAGAAATGTTTTTGTTTTCGTTCAGACCACCCAAATCCTACTCGACCGGGAATGCTAAATGCATATTCAATTTGGTAGGACTTAAACTGGAATAATTGCTAGGTTTCTCATTTAATCTTATTTGCAGTTTATCTCGGAATTTCACTGGCTTGTTTTTAATGAGGTCGGTTTAGATAAATGTCTTATGGTTCTGACATGTAAGACTTTGGCTCAGATAGAGATTATTCAGAAGTCATTAGATTTCCCACTTGATGTGTTTCGGATCATTAAGCGAATGATTTCAAACGTTAATGATAAATGTCTCTTTCAATTCGTAAATACTTGTCAGGAAATTTATTTCATAATCAAAAGGGTAAGTATTTACTTAAAGACTGGTACAGTTGCTGTCATGTGGCTCTGCTTTAAGTTTTTCATCTGTCTTCTTTCAAATTAACAAGCTCTGATACGGTTTGAACAAACTTAAATTACATTTCTTTATTCACGCTCACGCCTCAAAAAATGCAAACTAGACAAAAGAGCTATGCATAAATTACCAACGGGAAAACCCCAATTCAAAGAATGGCGCCACCAGTGCAAGAAGAAATACGAGAAATGTATACAATGGCACACAGAAAACTCTGTCTGATGCATTTATCTCAATAAGTACATGTTGGGATAAGAGTTTGAGATTGTTAATCACTACATCGACTGTCAGATAGATGCACTATATATAGCTGTATCACGCCTACTTAAAATATAAAACTATTTGTCAAGCTTAGAGTGTTATGTTGTAAAATGAAAATACAAACTTAAGCTTATATATAATCAAACAAATAAATTATGTCTAATCTATAGCAGATACTGTTATTATAGTGAACTGCATCATGAAAATGCAGTTGTGTGCTTACAACGTATTTGATTGAATTTATAGTAAAGAATATGTAGATCACATATACCATAAGTCATAAGCTGACAGAACGTAAAGATAGATACAATCTCGAATTGAAATTTTCAAATGATTAACTACTTAAACGAAAAGTATAAAGTCATTTGATATAATGATAGCATTTACCTACATGCTACATTACTTGCTTCGTTTCCACAAATGGCGTAATGTCTTGAGGTGACTGCTAATTATCGTAGGGCAGTGAACTTTCTTTGGTATTCTAACAAGTAGCTAGAAATTTCTAAGATCAATCTGGTACCATTCTCCTAATAATTGGCAGTTTCTAAACTGGGCACTTCCTGAACTCCGTCGTCTAGATTGTTAATCAATGGTGTCATTCTGTAGTTACAATCTATGGTGTCATTCTTTTTTCAGCCTTTTGTAAGTCAAAGTGAGTTCCACAATAAAAGCCGTTAACACTTTAAATACACTTTCCATAAGCGCCTATTCCAGCCTTCCATCTGGCAACATCTTCAAAGCATTTGTTCTTATCACCTGTTTATATCAAAGCCGGTTCCTCCAAAATGTTCATGTCTTAGCACCCGGAAACCAACAATGTCTCCAGATAGCTTTTGTCCTTATCAAGCATTAGTTGCGCTAATGTATTATATGCATCAACTGTCAACCTACCGACCTGTCGACCTATTATCCCGCCACTGTTGCAATAACCAAGTTCATTACCAGTCTCTCTGTCTGTATGTCTGTCTACCATCTTTCTTACTTGTCTACATGTTTAGCTACCGACAATCCGATGTTCCGACTTGCTTCTTGCTTACCTGGCGGCCTGACTATGTCTTCCTAAGCCAGCCTGTACGCATGTCTGTGTGCTAAGCACACATTATATGTCTACATGCCAACCTCGCTCCCTGTCTTTCTTACATTCGTATATGTCTAGGGCCGATTTTTTAAACCAACTTGCTGATATTTACCGACCTATCTTATCGACTGATCGAAATGCCAAACTGTACCGTTATATGACAGCATGTTTATGATAAATTACATTTATACGACTGTATGTTTATTATCAATCTGTCTATCTAAATACTTGTCTGTTTTTAGACCTGCATATCTACCAAACAACCTACTTCCAAACGTGTCTTCCTGTCAGCCTGTACATTTATCTATCTCTTGGCCTGCTTACATTTGTCAGCATTTCGATTTGTCTTAGACTATTTGTGGCCATGTCTGTGCTTCATTAATTTTTTCATCGGAATGTATAACCTAAGATTTTCATATTTACCGAAATATTTATTGGCCAAACGTTTGATATGTAAACCTGTTTACCTGTCGGCCTGCCTAAATGTCATCCTGTCATTGCTGTAGTTTTGTCATGTTCATCACCAGCTTATCTGTTGAAAGAATTGTCTACTTGCCACCCTGTCTACATGCCTGTTCTTAGTCATATCCATTTGTCACCCGGTATACGCTTCATTGATGACCTACCATCCTATCTGTTTGCCAATCTGCCAGATTCGCGTATAAATATATTAAATTTTCAAGTTAAATTTACGAAATATATTCTATTGCTAATGTCGCACTACATAGTCTTATGTTAACGAGGACCCGAAGTTTCCGCAACTTTAAGTAACGAAAACTTTGTCATTCGTTTCTCTAAAGAAGCCTAAACATTTCAGATAGCTCTAACGAATAGTACATATACAGACTCAGTCAAACTGAGTCTGCTATTATTTTGCGTAGTTGCATTCTTTTCTTCCAAAGAATCTTCATACATATTTTATTGTATTATAAGCATCAGTTTTTACCCATCTTTGCAAACTCAAATATGTGCTGCGTATTTTAATTTGATCATCTGTTTTCTACAGACAAACCAAACTTAGTGATACAAACAGTTAGGAAAAAATAGCTATTATAGCTATTATATCATTGCTGATGGTATGTTCAAATAAATAATATTTCTTTTAGAAACAGAGCATAATGAGACGGAAAAATGAATGATTTGTCTGCACAACAGAAGCCTTGCAACCTTGCAATCAATTCTTTGATTAAAAATGTAATATGTGCCTTTTCTGGAAAAAATAGCATAATGGAAAAATACCCTTGAGAGAGAGTTGCAATTTTCATCATTTTGTCCTTTCTTCAGCACAACAGACTCACATAAAATCTGAATACAGTTGTATTATTTTAAGCTTTTCATTGAACCACTAGAACGTATCAGTGTAATAAAATTGATATTTTCATTGTTATTGATATTGTTACTTTTCAATTGTATAGAACTACAGTTGAATGAGAAAGAATATGAATTATTAACTAGAGTTATCACTAAAGGTGATGAATGTAAGCCCCGCATGCACTGACACAGTACATTGCAATTTGACGCACACAAGATTGCATAATTATGTGGACTGTATGTATATAGACTGTATGTATACAGTATAGTAACAAAAATCAAAGTCCCATAACTATGCAGAATATTTATCTAAAAGAACGTAACAAGCACTATGCACAACTAGTGTTGGTACTGATCGCTTGTGTGAAGTTTTGTTAAATTGTGTGCAAGGGTTCGGAAGATTTGGCGCGCACAAGATTGCATATGCAGACTGTATGTACATAGTATGTTAACAAGAAACAAAGTCTCATAACTCTGCAATTTTTGTCGTTGAAAGAACATAACATGCTCCATGCACAACTACTGTTGTTACTGATAACTTGTGTTAAGTTTCATTAAATTGTGTCAAGGGGATGAGGAGAGATGGTGCGCACAAGACTGTGTCTATGTATATAGTATAGTAACAAAAAACAAAGTCCCATAACTCTGCAAATTTTTATTCTGAAAGAACCTAACATGCCCCATATACAGCTACTGTTGTTACTGATCACTTGTGTGAAGTTTCATTAAATTGTGTCAAGGGGATGAGGAGAGATGGTGCGCACAAAACTGTGTCTACGGACAGACAGACGGACAGACAGACGGACGGGCGGACAGACAGACAACCTGAAACCAGTATACACCCCCTTACAACTTTGTTGTCGGGGGGTACAATAATCGGCAATTCTGTGCAAAATATACTTCAATAAAGATAAAGAATAAAAGTATTATAGTTATTATATATTTACGAATATGGAATTATAGGGCCTAAGCTATACTATAAAAATGTTCAAGAAATCTGGGTAACTATTAAACAAGTTGACAATAAATATATCATGACTCACGAATACACGTAACATAGCGCAGGTAAAACTGATGTAATGTGTTTAAAACCATGTAAAATAAACAAAATAAAAAGGAAATTTGTTTGTTATACATGCAAGATCTCGTGAACACCATGATTTACATTTTTATTTGTGGCTGAGCTAGTTGGTGAAGTACTTTTGATCTTACGTTGAAATAAATATATTTCCACTATATCATATGTGTTTTTAACTTAACATGCAGCTTGAGTTCATAGCTAAAATGTAAATTGTTGCAAATTATATATCTAGTGTCGGTTGCCATAAGTTTGATTTCATTTATTTTTGACTTTCGTTACAATTATTGATCATTCTGGGATGTGCATCCTTGATGTAAGAATCTGTATATTGTAAATATTTCTAATAACAGATGAAATGTTAAAACATAAACATTTTATAATTATATATATATCGCATTTGGTTTCCACGATTTTTATGTATGGAAACCTGCATTATTTCTTTCTTCACACTGTTTTGTGTGTCCGTGTGAGTATATTTGACATTCAAAATTGTTTTTAAATAGTGTGTCCAAAGTAAAACAGTTAAAATGATGACTTTTTATCACATTTTTATATTCTAACAACTTTTAAAGTATTTGTATGTTATAACAAGGTATAAGTTGAACAAAAATTATATATTCGCTTTCACAAACTCACGTCTGTGAGTAACCGATACGGTGGTAATGTATAAGTAATCCTGCAATGATTAAACAAGCCGAACTCAAAGCAGTGCGAGTAGAGTTAAGACTTGTATTAAACTGTCAGTCATAGTTTTTGTTGACGTAGACGGTTGGTCAATGCTCACACATTAATCACGAGTTTATTGATATTGCATATATTCCCCTGTGATACTTATGACACTTTAATGTGAACCTGAGACACAGAGAACACTTAATCAATACCCAACTAAGACAAGTAAATAAATAATCAAACATTCCATTAATTAAAGTTATTATATAATAGACAACCTTATTTGCCTTGTCATTAAAATATCGTATTATGTGCTTGTCGTATTATCCACTTGTTTGGCTTTCTGTCACGGCTAATGCAATCACACGGTCTTGTCTCCAGTTGGAACTTAGGTAAAGGTAATAGGTTGATATTGCTGCTTACTATGAGAATGTGACAAGCAAGTACGTCAGTAATTCAGTCTTTTCCAGGCTCCAACAATCTTCATGAGGACTATTGGTGCTTCACGTATTCACATTTTAGTACACGCTTTATTCATTTAAAGGTGCTCCTTTGATGTAATAGCCATATTACCAATACTTTCTTGTCGAGTTTGTCATTCATTAACGTAACGATATGCTCATGCAATTAAAATAGATAATCACCTTGAACAAGATTGGGAGTTTTACTATACTATGTATGTTAAATATTGTAATTACCAGGCACTTCATTTTATTGTAATGTATTTGCAACATTCAAGCGGAAGATGTGTTTACCAAAAGCAAATTTAATTGACATTTTGTTTCATGTTACAAAATAGCACCCAAAGAAGACATTTTTTTCCAGAATTTATGACATTGATACTTACTTAATTTCATGCTCAGCTAAAACGACTTAATCGTTAAGACGTCATCAAATGTTCCAACAAGCGGGTTCCATTTGTATATGTCATTAACATGTGTGTGATATACCAGAAATAACATCACATAAGGACGTGATTTGAAAATCGGCAATGATTCAGAGTGGGTCTTAAGCATAATAAAGCAGCAGAATTAGAGAAGATATGCATGATATGTATAAACCATTACATATTCATAAAGTCTTCCATTTAAAAGTTGTTTCCATTGATCCTGATAGGAAGTTTAATTATGCGGACGGTTCTGTTGACTTAAACCAAATTGTTCTCGCAAATAAGAGAAATTAAGACTTACCATAGTTTTTGGCTATTTATGCTTCCTTAGAGTTACCTTATATTTTGTATTAATTTTCAATGCGAGCTCGATTCTCGTATTCTTGAACAAGGAAAGCAAAATCTTGAAGTAAACAATGCTTATTTTTCATTGCGTTGGTCGTAAATGGGAAAATTTCAAATATTTTGAAATTGTTTTTTGCACAGCTCTATGTATTTTAAAAAGTTGGCATTTGGCATTGGCGAAGGAGGAAAGGGGAGCTGACCCCAACGTGTATGTTTTTTGTTTTTTTTGACTGAAATCAATTACATCGTCTTTAGAAATATAAATTAGAATTAACCTTCAGTTTAAGTCCCGGAAAACATCAAGGACAACATCCCTACTACAGCGTACAGTTGTATGTATGGATTGTAGATGATATACGTATACACAAAACACGAATAGGGTAATATTAGTTACACTTCTTTTTGGTGACAGGATACGGGATATACACTGTCGAAGACAGGCGAGAGCGTATATCCCGTATCATGTCACCAACAAGCAGTGTAACGATTTTAAATTGCCGACTACCTTTTAAGTCCTCGCTGTAATTGACATATTTTGTATATTAATAAAGCTACTAACAATGCAGACTGGAATCCTGCAATCTTCTCTGATCATCATGTTTTGATTACAGTTGAATATCACCAGCCATAAAATGCAAAATGAACTGTTTTTTGACTGAATCCCAAAACACAGAAGCTCATTTATACTGGTTGGCGACCCAGATTCGGACAATTTTACAACCTTTTCAGCTGTCATATTTTCATTTTTAATGCAAGATCCATGAAATGTTACCTGAATCAAGTTCAGTTCTTCGGTGACGCAAAACGCCAATTTGTTTGTATATAAAAACAAACTGAACATGTCACTGAGGCCCGAAAGAGGGTACGTAAATCTAACTCTTTTAGCGTGTTGCAGGTCCCAGAAATTTGACAGTAGGAAAACGCTAATTATCATCATTTTTGTCTCGAAGAATCACGTTTAGGTCGGTATTAATGATAAAAAGACATGTTTACCTTGTTTACATTCAACTATTAATGTTCGATATAAGGCTGTCAAAAGTTTAAAATATCCGGCTGGCCTATATACGACACAAAATTTAAGGTAAAACAATTTGGTTTAAACGCATTGAACTCGTGTTATTATCAGGAAAACCTTGACACTCGTTTTAAAACACGCAATTTTCTCGTCTGCATTTAGCAGATTGTAGATGAGTACCCCTTGAATAATGTTGGGGCCCCAAAACAAGTATGCGCATGCGCACTGAAAGCACATGCAGCTTTCCCCAGCGAGAGCTATCACAACATTTCGTGAACAAATGTAAATATTCAAATTTTGTAAGTTTTACTTACCGATTTGCAATTATTGCAGATGATGTTGCACATAATGCAAGCGTCTTTGTACTTGTCAACAAATGAGCAAATATAACACAAAAATAAGCGTTTACGCGACTGTCCGATTTCCTGGGTCGTCCGAAATTCTGGGTCGCCAAGCAGTACAGGTTATGGACTGTTTTTCGAAAAAGTTTCGAAAAATCATCAGATTACACGATGTCAAATATGTCTTAAAACTTCGGCTTTCATCCAGTTTTCTGTTAATTCCTTTATCTTGCAGATGGATTAAATGATCCTACAACAAACTGCTGTGTTACAAATGTGTTAATTCCTTTGCTTTACGATGATTTAACTTAATAACTAAAACAAGATTTCAACCTGGTAAACGCGGCGGTGCCATACAGAGTTACTGTTCTTCTATTTCCACTACTTACGGCTAACTTCACGAACCTAAATTAGATAGGAAAATGAGAACGGCAAGAAAACAATAAATTTTTTCTCTCGAAACGATATCTATAGCTGGAGCTTATAATCGGACTTTATTAAATTACGATAGCGATGCGGCAGCCATTTTGTTTTTAATGAAAATTCATATCTGAAATGTATTTGCAGGATATGGAATATATCCTGTCTCCACGTGACGTCTGTTGACCTATAGAAATGCAAGAATCTTTTAGGAGGATAGATGAAAGAAAATACATCTCATTTAGGTGTTTAAACCGCTTTATGTTGCGCAATCCCAAACATGTTCTAAAGTCATACAAGTAATCACCACAAGATGAATCGCTAACATGCCGAGTTGTGACAAAATGTACAATATTTTAAACACCAACGAGAATTATGTGACATTTAACTCAAACATTTTGCACATCTATTACGGTTATTTGTGAAAGCAGTAGAAAATTTTAGGATATAAATGACATAGAAATTAATAACATATTGTGCGTGTAATGAGTTCTACAAAGTGCTACACTTTCCTGCCATGAGAGATCCTGATAAATATTTATAAATGTAGAGTTCAATCAAATATTATGCTTTTTGTCTTTTGGCTGTGTCAACTTGTGAAGGTCCTTAATGAGTTACAAAGGGCAGCAGAAGATTATAAGAGTATGCTCAATATTCAATTAATTCAAGTATTTCATAACATTGCATATTATTGTTGTTGCGAGATAATTACGTTTCATTTTATATCATATAAAAAAAATCTTATTTATTTAGTGAGAACTTTTCTCACTGCCAGATGAATGCTGTCAAATTATATCTTAATCGATAACGAAGAAGAATCTTTTGCGTTCTTAAAGACACACGTCATATCTGGATACTTTTCAAACTCAATATTTTCCGGTTTTCATGAATGATGTTTACAGTATCAATCGTTTCATAGAAATACGGTGTTATATATCAATGCAGTTATTGCCTCTTAAACTATATTGACGTAATAAGAAATTTCCACTAGATCTTCATACAATGCATTTAATTGGTTAAGTTTCGCTACATACCAAGCGGTGAACATGTAATGAATGGTAAGTTTGTATGTGAATAACTTTATCTTTAAGACTAGTGTTATCAAAGAGAACATATTATTAGTAATAATAATTCCACAGCAGTAACTGACATTTATTTATAAACTACATTATCCAGTCGAATGTCATGAACATCCTATGTCTAAATTTGTCACGGCCTGCATTCTGTTTGACGTAAAAAAATAAAAAAATATATATGAATTTTTGTTTTTCGTGGTATTACCTATAAATACCAAACGCAACCCGTCTTATACAATGCTAACTACATATCACTTCATATGCCATGATTAGCTGAAACAATTATTCAAGACTTTTGCTATTTAAATATAAGACAGACAAATGTGCATTTTGCACCGGAAAAAAAAATCACTCTCAGTTTCGGATAATACAATAAATGCGTCTGAAACTAGGGAAATAACTCATAGAATATACCCTTGTGACAGCAGGATGTTGACACAAATCTGAACAGAACAAATTTGATCTACGTCAGACCAGCAATCTTAGAAAAAAATGAAATAATGAAATACTATGTAATAGCTGTTAGTCATCCGTTATTCGAGGAACTCTAGAATGAGGTAAAAGTTGGACTTATACCCGGGATGCAGCAGAATGTTAATACGTTTAGGACTGATCAAATATAGACCCAAATAAAGTTGTAAGTTATACGTTTTTTGAGGAATTTTGAACGAAGAATTGTAAATCAAGATGGCAAGCTAGCCTCTACTTAACATCAAACAATGTATATACTCAGTCTTATTTGATTTTAATACTATTGGGTATGGCTCAACATTATGTTTCGAGGGATTAATCTTTTAGAATGTAAGAAAACACACAGGTACAAATTAGAACAAGTTACAGCATATTTTGTAACATTTTATATTTGATTTTTAATGTACCTTTTTATTAGCGTATGTAACAGAATAATTAACGCTTATTTATTCAAATTGCTAATGTAGCGAATGGCTCAGCAGTTAATTTATGAGTTTTGACCTTGAGCATTTCTTCTTTTTTTTTTTTTGCCTTTCACAACATCAATAAATTTGACATAACCGGAACGATTTGAAGAATTTGCCTTCACGTTAATAATAGTAAATATACAGTTGAACTATTGAACCAGAATTTTTATGATTATTTAGATGTGAAAAATACATGAAGTAATTACCTCTATTGCTAAATTGTAAAGACCGCTTTATTTCGTCGTTAGGCGAGTGTCGATTTAGCGAAATCTATAGATATGGCATGTTAGTCATTTCACAGAAGGAGTTGTAATATAATATTAACAATCAGGTGATTTCATATTGGCTCTGTTATTGCCTTCGTCCGACGAAAACCCCGATCACTCTAAACTTTTAACATTTATTATTTGAAAATGTGTTCACCGAAAATGTACTGACTGAATAGCGATTAGTGCAGAACAAGATCAGACTGCAAGGATGATCTTGGTCTGCACTGGTCGCAGAGACATAATTATTTGCCGTCAGCAGGCTAAAGATTAACCTCGCATGACCTCGACAGTTAGTATAACATTGTGGCAATTATTTCTTGGTTCATTATTAATATATCAGATAATAATTTATTTAAATAACATTGAGATATATTAAATGCTTCCTGTTGTATCGGTAATCACCTGCTATATCTCGTAGATAAGATATGACGTATTTCAAGGAAAGAACTGTAAGAGTTCATCACAATCTATCTAGTATGCAAATTCAAATGCGTTTTTGATGTTTCAGTAATAGTATCATTAAGTACATCTAAAATATTTATGAGTCATATTTCACTACACGTACTGATCATCATTATAGAGAAATGTGTAAAAGAAGTCTCAAGGAATTATTGTAGAATAGTTTCCACGAATGTTTGTGTTTATTCTAAGCCAATTTAGATGTGCTCAGACATTATCACTGATAAGTGTATGACTTCATAATCGTATAATATATTATTCTTCATTTGAATAATAGTGTATAATATACTAGATAAGCCGTTAGGCGCGGTCTTTACATTCAAGTGTGACTCAGGACGATTTGAATTTAGCAATAATATAACACACTAAAGTTGGTGTGACTTACAACCAAAACCGCAAATTATAACATGATTAGAACATAAATTCAAGCTATTTTTTACTTTTTAGTTGTCAAATACATACTCTCCGTATCTCATCCTACATGTATTTTAATTGTATATATGACTAGTTAATTATATGATACACAGTGTCGTTCATATGATTATAAAACGGACTTCTATCACGTTAATTTAAAAGCAGCGTAAGCTTCTATTTATTCTCCTATCTTTATCATGCAGTCAAGTAAAGACCTCCTTGGATATTTTGTTTTCAAAAGTTATATCCGCCAAAAATTATATTTCAATGAATGTTCTTCATTAAACGCAATTCAACTGAATGTTAAGGAAGGATACTATACACAAGCATGTCAAGTTTTACGCTTGAATACTATGATCTGACAGTCAACAAAAAGTTTTTGTTATGGGTGTTATTTGATCACCCTCGTTGTAACAGGTGAGAGAATAAAATGTCCCTTTTTGGTAGAACATTTTATAATTTTAACAAAACGGGAGGTTGTACTCTATCAGTATCTGAATGCGTTTGCATTGTATTCCCGGTCCGCTTGATAGCAATATTTAACTGCTTCCGTCGAACCTAATCTGGGCACGTGGTTAATTCCTCAAGGTTCTTAATTTACAAGACTAGAAAGTTTTTTTAGGAATAGGTAACCCCTAGAACTCGGTAGGGTATGGAAGTTTTCCTTTTTATTACAATTAGTATAACTACTGAAAACACCCTCTACATTTCAGAGAAATGACATAACACTCGAGTTGGCAAGACGGATGTATTTTACTTAGCTTTTGCCCAACTGATAATATTTTGCAATACAGACAATGATATGAAAACATTTAAAATCTAACAAGAGTGAACGTTTGGTTCTTTAAGTAAAATTTTTGAAATATCCCGTTTTATTTCATGGTACGCACCTTAATATAATTGAAAGGTTGTTAGCTCATATAACTTTCTTTACGCCAGCGTGAACAATACGGGCGAAAAAAGATCAAATAAGTTCCTATTGAACTTAATTCAAAGCTTTGTCATTTAAGTCATATATATACATACACGTCCATATACAATAATTTCATCTTTCAAACGTACGTTCAATTAATTCTTCGAACAGTAAGAAGATATGGACATTATCGTTTCCATCGATTTACAGTAAATATATTTGAGGCGCACCATGAGAAAACCAACACAGTGCTTTCGCGACCAGCATGGATCCAGACCAGCCTGCGCATCCGCGCAGTCTGGTAAGGATTCATGCTGTTCGCTTTCAAAGCCTATTGCAATTAGAGAAACCGTTAGCGAATGCGCAGGCTGGTCTGGATCCCTGCAGGTCGCAAATGCAATATGTTGGTTTTTTCATGGTGCGGCTCATATGAACAAATACTGAAATCTCATTTTCCCTTTCATAAGTACACGTCATCATTGCCGTCGGTAAAGTATATGTATGTTGCCGGTCATAAGTATGTTGCTTATATTCTCTTATGATGTCTTAAAAAGACTATCCTCTGATTAATAGAACAAGTCGCGGTTTCGGAAATGCAATATCTTTAGTTGAAATAAATGTAACGGAAATTATGTTTACTTGGTGGATATATTACCCTCATAAAGTAGCACTTATTGCGTTCATTAACATCCACTCAAAAGGCCAAAGTTCGCAAAAAGAGCAATTGGTCTTTATAAATTCATAAATTGTGACTAATAAAGTTGAAAAACATGTTTTGTTAATGCAAAAATTATTCTATACCCAAAAAGTCAATGACATTAAGATCGCTCTATGTACTAGGTCATTGCAATATAAAATGCAACCATTGCCATCAGTTCTTTACAATTAGGTATAAACTATGAACAAATGCATAGCAATTTCCTGCAATATGCACCGACTGGTCCCAGCCCCGTAACATTCAAGAATTTCCTCAGGATAGCCGTACAACTCTCGCATCGATTTATATTTGCAGATGTCTGTCTAGATAATGCACATTGATATTAGATAATAACACGCGTATTCTTTCAATCAGTCACATTGTCCTAATATCTGTTTACATCCAGTAATTGTGGTAATTGCAGTTCCATGTTCTTCACGATTTCCACTGTCTACCCAGCTGCTAATTGCCTGATAAAACTTTCTAATTTGATTTATTCTAGACATCAATCATTGTTAATACCCTGCTTCTAGATAAGATAAGTGGTATGTGTCCTTGCTGACTATTATTGATGATAAACGCACGAAAACAAAATCAGTAAGTTTAGTTCTATATTTAACATTTTACAGGCCGAACTGAATGGTTACCGCTGATCGCTACTTTCGTATTCCTTTTATTTGACATTAACTAACGTTTATAGCTCTTTTGTTGTTTAATGCCATGCTTTTCACATTGACTGTGCGATGATGGAACTGGTGAGGGACACCATGATTTGTCTTGTTTTAACTTATCCTTAATAATGCTTATGTTGTTCTGGCCTCTCTGTTAGATTTACTTAAGTTTTCGTGCGCTTATTTATGTTTGGCAAGGTGTTTCAGTTGCTATTTCCGCGTCTGTGAGGGCTTCGCCTAGTGAGGAGTATTTGAATTTTTATTTGCACTGTCTTGTGACATAGGACTATGGCGGAGGTGAAAGAGGGTGGTTCGGTGCCAGTAAACAAGTTTAAACTTTCCAGTAAATGGGATGTGCCAAAGCAATGCCCTGTGTGAGCCGTCGTTATGTATACGTGCCTTTAAACTTATGTTACCATGTGCTTAGCTGTACCTCCGTTTCTTAGTGGAGTAAAATATGTAGTGATTCATTCATTTGTTCATAGCGTTAGCAACCCTAAAATCTTTATCAAAACTGAGCAATTTATTGTTGTATTCATCATAAAGAAAAGGACTACAATGTATATTAGTATCTTATTATGGGTTTTTGTATTATTTTCTGTTGTTTTAATGATGGAGGTCATTCATTTTGCCGATGTAACATGATTCATAATACACCTGTGCGTGGGAAGCGTGAGGGGTATGCAATATTAAAAAGTCTAAATGTAGTTGTAAATCATATACATTTTATAACTGGAGAAACTCTGAACTGAAGTGAAAAACATGAAAGGTTTCACTGCAATTTAGAAAGACAAGTCAAACTCTAGTTGTCATATGTAAGGCTTGTACTAGTAAAGAATAATCATATTTTTATCTTCCGATGTTATGTCGCCTACTGGGTCCCTGGTCAAAGCCTCGTTAGTCAATTTCCTAAAATAAAGTAAAGCGGTACAATGGTTCGCATTCGGCTGATAAATTTGTAATGCACTGTAGGAATTCAGATAATAATTGCGAACACATGATCACATCCTGGTAAGGAATAGTATCGAAGGCAATTAATTTGTCGCAGGCTGAAAGATAAAGCTCACGTTAAAGGTCTGCACTTTGTCTAATTTCATGAATTATACTAATGACTGTTTTAATTCTTGTAGTCTTTCTGATGGTCCTAGTGATATTATTCACATATTTTGGATGCATTATGGTTTCATGGACATATATTTAGATTATATGACATTACATTTGCCAGTAACAGTATCAGGCATCTTGATTCAGTTTCCTTTCTGTATTTGTTTATTAAAAAAGTAACTCTATTACTATCAGTAAACTGAAATTACATTATTGGAAAACAAACGAATTCGCTTAAGGAAATGTCGAAGATCTATAGTAAATACCAATCAGGTTTTAATTGTTCTTTTGCTTCCTGCAGCTGAATAAAGCTTCCATGGCGGACATTATCCTTGTTAAGAAGCACTTAAGCTACCTCTTTAACGAACACACAGTTCATCAGTAAGAGAATACATCTTATTGAAAAACAAAGACTTACGTATGTCTAAAACTAAAGGCTATCTCCCAAGAACTAATTCTTCCTTATCAGCAACTCGCAGCAGTGCATGCATGGACGTGAATACGATCAACGCACACATAAATGTATAATAATGTAGACCATGAGGACGAAACGTACGAATAAAAGGAATCAGTTGGAAACTGTATTGAAACGGTCAGTTGAAGAAACGCAACACTGGAGTTTAAATCGGCATAATTATGATGCACATATCCCAAAACTCCAAACGTGTTACAAAGTCATAGAACAGCGTGAATAAATCCGCAACTCGCAGCAGTGCATGCATGGACGTGAATACGATCAACGCACACATAAATGTATAATAATGTAGACCATGAGGACGAAACGTACGAATAAAAGGAATCAGTTGGAAACTGTATTGAAACGGTCAGTTGAAGAAACGCAACACTGGAGTTTAAATCGGCATAATTATGATGCACATATCCCAAAACTCCCACCGTGTTACAAAGTCATAGAACAGCGTGAATAAAAGTTATCTCCACCGTGGTTTAGGCTAGCGTCTATACTATGATATATCTTAATTGCATTTTTATGATTCAACATAGTTAATAGAGTCTATATCCTCTGTCCAGTTTGATGATTTTAACATAATTGAATAGACTGTTTTTTTTATCTCTATGATATGGAATCAGTTAAGTGGCTTGTCTAGCCATGGTTAGGCCTTATACGAGTCCATGTCTTTTTGCTTCGTTCAGAGGTTTCTGCAGTTATAAAATATATCTATGTATTTGTAATATTCGTTGCATTATGTTTTATTCTGATGACATAATTTGTACATTTGTTTTACATTTTTTGTTTAGAATTGCATTTTTTCCATATCATCATCTCATAGCTTGTGTTTTATTAGAATCATCCCCAATATTTTATAGGCAACAACGTGAATCCTCTTAAATCCTTTGTTCGAATTGCGTTCAATAAAAGATCATAACCTGTACCTTTATTCCTTTGAAAAAAATGTGTCTACATGTGTAGTTCGGTCGCTACTTTACTACTATTTTACTTTTAGTTAATAGGAAATGGTTCGTTGTTATTGTACTGTCAGGGTATTGCTTTGTCATCAATATACATTCTGTAAGTATAGTAATTACAGAACCATGTTCAACATGATATTCAATGTTTACCCAGCTGATAATTGTCTGATAAAACTTTCCATCTTCTTTTTATCATTGGGATACATCATTATTGATAACTTTGTCTTTGGTAAAAGAAATGTCTGTACTGTTGTTAATGGCTTATGATCTAGTAGATTTTGTTCTAGCCGATATACTCAAGAAAATGAAGACATATGCATCGAATATCAAACTCTCCAAATGGTTATATATGTAATGAGTTTTTATATACCTACGAAATTTCTATCTGAAATACAACCTGTATTTAATTAATGAATACAAAACACTGTATCCCATAGGATACAGAACACTATTTAATCGTGGGGATAATCCTTCAGTTGTGACGTCAAATATACCCTTTCAAAGTTTTCAGAGCTTTCTGTTAACTCTGGAAATAGGTATATGCATATAATAAAGGTTCATTAAAACAATACCATGATCCGTAATGATGCATTAGGCGCTCGAAGATTTTGCCAGCGTGGATTTTGCCAGGCCGGATAAAACGCTGCGTAAGTGCCTCTTGGCATCCTGTCTGGCAAAATCCTCGAACGAACGCCGAATGCAATACTGTGAAATCATTTAATTTCGTGGGCATGAATTTTCGTGGTTTTTACCAAAACGGCTATTTCGTGGGGATATGAATTCGTGGATTTCATCTTTTTAAGATAAAATGAATGGGAATTTTATTTGTTCGTTGGGACTTAATTTCGTGGATTGACGCAGCCACGAAATCCACAGAAATTAGTTCCCCACGAAAATTAATGATTTCACAGTATTGCAGATCAAGGTACAGTTACAATAACCCTTAGCTATTAATAATTCGCTATCTGAATGACATACAGGGCTAAAAGCATAAAGGCTGGAAAAGGGACAAACGAACCTATCTGATGCAATATTTAATTGCATTTATCACAAAAAAACATGAGTAAATGATACTTGTCGTATACTGATATAACTTTCAATCATTCGAATTTTACTTTTTTAATATTAGCTCTCGGGACAATAGATGAAATCAGATTTTAATAACGAAAACTTGTAATTGACAGTTTAATTTTATACTTTTTCCGTGAGTGCCAATTTGTCTTAAGGTCACTTCCTTGAAAATGATAGGGTTTTGACATTCATGAGGAAGTTTTAACAAGCCGGTGGATGCATATTTGGTGTCTGTTTAGCAGCACGCCACTCTCTGGAACATTGATCTTTGCTGACAAGCTGATGATAGCATTCTATTCAGCCATTGATTTGAAGAGATATTACGTTATTTAACAATGTTTTGCTTTGCATTGGATGTACATTGTGAATTACATTGGTTAAAGGTTCAAACAAGTTAAGATATTTCAATAAGCTGACACTTGGAATTCAGTAACACATTCACATTCTCTTAAGTGGCCTATACTTAGTCAGTGTCTATTATGAAAAGTACATCTCAGTTGTCATTATCAAAATATAAACTTCAACTAAAGAGAGACAAAGCAATCATCCTTGATAAAAACAATTGGAAAAAAAGCAGTAACATTACTGTTTTCCCGGTATGTATCTGATGTTGATGTCATGTTGAAATAAAATGACTCTTTAATTAGAAAGAGAGCAGCAAGTAAGACAGACAAAGTAATGACAATATATTGCCATTTTATGGGGTCCTAACATAGTCATTTCTATGATGTTTAAAGATGTGTGTCAAAGGTTAATGCAGGGCTACCGTTTGCAAACAATTCTATGTCCTCTTTATTTATATTATTAGTTGAATTATATGAATTCGAAATGTTAAATATAAATGTAAAAAAAAAGTTATACAGTTATGACCTTTAAATTGTATCTGGACATTTTAACTTTATTCAAGTACATTTATACTACAAACAGCCGTTTAATCCGATGAAATAGCTTCATGCATACATAAACGTTTTTAAAGGACTGATTTCGGATGCAGAGGGTAGTTTTTGAAACAGTGTTGCTTTTGGTTTCAATCGAACAACAATAAACATCCTTACCTCCTTCCTTCCTACCACATATATCAAAAGAAACTCACCCATACAGCAGTTTAGAAGAAGTAAATTGCCATTCAATAAAATCTGTAAAAAGATTCGTGGGAAGCAAAGAATGCAACCAAGAAAACTAATAGCAGACTCGGTCCATGAGTCTGTTCAAAGTCAAAACAAAATATGTCTCTTTGAATTTAAAGAAGGTTTAGACCACAAATTGGTAGGATTAGAATGTTTGTCATAGATTTTATGTTTTTGTTGTTGCTTTGTTTAACGTCGCACCGGCATAATTATAGGTCATATGACAAATTTCTAGCTTTGATGGTGGAGAAAGACCCCATGTGCACCTCCGAGCACCATTTCGTCACGAGCGGGTACCTTGGTAAAACCACCGACCTTCCGTAAGCCAACTGGATGGCTTCCTCACGTAAAAACTTCAACCCCGCTTGTGAGGCTCGAACCCACATCGGTGAGGGGCAAGTGATTCTAATTCAGCGACGTTAACCACTCGGCCACGGAGGCAGTATCATCGTTTCTTTTATCCTTTCGTTAGATACACTTATTATACAGCCGATTGAAAGCTCTTCAGAGCTTATGTTGTTTTTATATGTAATAAATCTTATCTTATCTTATTTGATCTTATAGACCGAGTAATCTAATACGAATCCCGGCACACCTTTTTTGACAATGTAAGAGGGATTTTCATGTACAGAAAGCTTCGTGTACATTTTTCTCCAAAATCATAAAAACTTCCACGCCACATAAATAAACACCAGATCCCTGCTATGAGCAATTTAAGATATCAACGTGAAAGTTACATTTTAATAAGGTAGGTCACTACAAGCACAATGATATATCATTGCATTCAGAGACTTTTCTCATAATCATGTCTTATATAACGTTTGAAATATCCTCCTTAATCCTTGTCACATCCTTACATATTACTGGGAATAAGATTGATCTGATACAGCCATATCTTACTTACACTTCTTATGTAGGTCGAGACTTTTATTAGCTCTGCTGGATTTAGAAGGAAATCTTGTTTAAGGACAGACATAGGATATGAATACTCTGACAAAAATTGCTTGAATTAAAATCTAAACTCCTTCGCACTACCTAACAACTTGTATATTGGCGATTTAACGTTTAGATGCTTATCAACGGATGTTCATTATTGCTCAGTACTTACTCCAGAGATCTATCCTTTGACACTGCACATTTTCTCAACATTCATATTTGTGGTTTAGTGGTCTTGTAAATTAGCAGTATATACTCCCAAGAGTTTCATCACTGGACTTTGCTCAAACTGCACTATTAAAGATACACGGGTCAAAGAATAGTAACCTCTCATCTACAGACCTAGTTTGCCTGGTTTGTCAGCGGCATTGAATTATAAAAAGCAAGACATAGAGGGCCTCCATGGTCGAGTGGTTAGTTCGCTGACTCTGAATTACTTGCCTCTCACTGACTTTAATTGGGTTTAAACCTCGCGTTCATTGGGCGTTGAATTTTAATGTAAGGAAGCCATCCAGCTGGGTTACAGAAGGTTAGTGGTTCTACCCAGACGCCCACGCGGGACTTAATACCGAACGGGGAGACACATCGGGTCATCTTCCAAAATCAAGGTGAAAAGTCAGTGACCATAACTACTCCGTCACGAAGGCCCCACTATTTCAGATATAGGAGTCAAATAATCGTAATCCACATACCTAGTATTTCAATGGTATTGAATTATATAAAATCGGTTTAAAAGTACAAGTGGAACCTCTTGGAGCGTACAAAGTATCCAAGTCATTCAGGGACTCTACTTTAATTATAGGTTTAAAGTACACGAAACCATTCCTAATCCGTGCGTAATTATCTTCTGTCTGGAATCAAACATATAGCTTTTCTGAACTGAAAGCTGACAGATAGATATTGCCTGTTTTTTTGTGTTTGTTTTTTTTTTGTTGTTGTTGTATGTTAACGATACATGTGAAAAATAACTATGATTTGACCATTGGCCTACTGCAAATCATACTAATAAAGTATGTAAGTTAAACTGTTAACGGAATACTAGACATCAAAATTGAGGATAAAACACCCATGATAGCAATATATGCGTATGAAATTTATTTCTGAGCTATTAAAAGGTACAGAGGAAATCGCAAACATTTGTGAAAACTGGATTATTTGCACACTGTCAGAGAAACAAAATATTGAATTAGAAGTATATTTCACATTGAAAGGGCATTTCTTTGAATTTGCATCCCATTTGCATACTTTAAATACGCTCGTTGTCTAACAGCAACTTTTATTAAATACGTATGATAAACACGTCAAGCATTTTTTATAAACAAACAAATTAAATTAGTTTTATTTATAACAAATTTGATAAATAAAAGTATACATGTATTTGACAATAATGTAATGGCTTTTCGTACGACAACGGTGTCTTCATTACCTTAGAAAGATCAAACAGTTCCACGGAGAATAGTTTAGATGCCAGTTCCGATTAAGCGGAACTGTTCTTAATTTCTTTCGATGTAACGCCATATAGTGACACTAACTCAAACATATATTGTTATATTCAAAGTGACTCCAATTTCTAAAACAGATTTTAAATCAACGGAAATTCAGTCAGCTTTGGTTTTCCACGCAGTCTTATCAGTTTTGGAAATTACATGATATTTTGAGCGAGCATTCATATCGTATTGATGTCGTCTGCATTTTACCATTCGTGTCAATATCGGCTATGTGCTGACTGAATACTGAGCTTTATGTCTACGTTATGATTAAATTGTTGCATGACGACAACTATTATTTAGTAACTAGCTCTGAAAGAATCACATTTCACATGAAAGTCGCATGGAATCGAACTATATTTTATTTGTTTTTGTTGCACGTGTTGTCACGTGCGACAATGAAATGTACACAATTTACATTAGTTTTTTTAATGGTCGCACAACGTGAACACAAGGATTTTCTGGCAATACAAGAAAGGATTTTCTCTGAAACACGTGTTTTAACTTTAACTTGCACTCAGTTCATTAGTAGAATATATCCACTTAGATGTGAAATCGTAGTGAGAAAATGGCATAATGTTCGACAACGGAAGCACACACATATATTGCTTTAAACAAATAAGGTTTCTGGGCTTAGAAAAATAGTGCAGTGCTTATAGTAATATCAAGCCAAATCTTTCATCAAATAAACAATATTATTACGAAGGATATACATTGTTGCTTTCATTGACATATTTTGAAAGCGAATGTTTAATATTAAGTGAATATACAATAATTGTTCACATTTTGAGGACAAATGTAAATCAAATTCAACAAAAGTGAGCTATTGATTTTGCCTTGTGTCTGTCGTCTGTCGTTTTCAACAATGTGACTGTTAACAGTAGAAGTAACAATCCAGTCGTAATCAGACTTTGTCAGAAAATTTACCTGAAGAAAAATCTGAGAAAAACTTGTTATTTGGTGATCTTGGAACTTATTTCGTTAGGATACGTTAGGGGTTAAATTATGAAACAAAGCAGATTCCTATTCTTCTTGAAATACATTAATTTTGCAAGTTGTCTTATTAACAACAGACACGTTTACGTTTCGATGAAAGAGTTTATTAGATTCTGCTTCATTGGGATATATCATCTTAGAGCTGTCAAGAAGACAGTCAGTCTAATTGGGCCTATATTTAATGAGACTCAAATTACAGGCTTTTATACGCCGTGAATTTTATGTATTAGATTTGTAAGAAAGAGAATTCATAGTTATGACACATGAATTAACGGGCACAAATTAACTGACTGAAAATTTGTTAAGGAAAAGAATATATCCATTTAGTCTAGACCGGATCGCATATGCGGTATGAAGTGAAATATGTGAACAGATTAAATACTAACCTATACAAACCGAAACGTATCGACTGCCGTTAATGATTGAGCAACCATGTAAAGAGGTACATGTCAGCATTATTTCTGGAAATCAATTATATCTACAGAGTCAAGGGATATATGCAAACAGACAAGTATAGAAAATGGAGCAAACAAAGATTACGGTAGAATACCTCAATGCATGCAATTTACGTGTTAGCGCACGTATTTAAAGTCGTCTAAACGACGTAAACACCAATACTACCTATACAAACACGTTAAGAAATGTGATAATGTGACACAAAACAAACTATAGATGTATGGTAGTACAGTATGGGATCACAGTGTACATCATGTACATGTGCAACGGTAATATGACTGCAAATGAATAAAAATAAAGTGGCCAGTTTATTTCTAACATAATTTATATAGAATCATATGACTGATGTACCCATTAAAAGTGTTGATTTTCTCCATTAACTATATGTGTACTATCAAGTGACATATTTCATGTTTAATTTATGGACAGAAAGAGATCTTAATATAAAAATTAAGTGTAGCACAATTCTATCTTATTGTGTCTCTTAAACAAATTGACCGCATGTTGAAACACGGAAGAAAGCAAATTCAGATTTATAGATATAGCTTCAGATACCTTATTTATAGAATTTAACAGTGTAGTATTGATTTTCAAATGTGCAAATAGTCTACTTATTATGCCACGCAGAAGGCGGAGGGATATAGTTTTGGCGTCGTCCGTCCGTGCGTGCGTGCGTGCGTCCGTCCGGAGCCATATCTAAGAAGTAGTTTGGAATATTTAAAAAAAACTTCATATACATGTTCGCCACGATAGGGAAATGCGGTCTGTCAAGTAAGTTTCATTTAGATTGTCCAAGAAACGTTATAGTTATGGCCCTTAGAAGTTTCACGTGTTAACTATATCGGGTACTATAAATATGGTAATTTCTGCTTCAAAACTTGTGACATATTTGACCTAGGACTATGAAACTTAAATTAAATTTAGATCACAATGATGTGGTAGTGCATACTCAACTTTAGTAACTTAAGAGTTATTGCCCTTTAATTGTTTAAAACTCCACATATTTGTACATAACCAATTGGTAGAATTTCATTAAATTTCTTTCATTTTTTCCATGAACATTTATCATCAACATGTAAAGTTGTGTACCCACAGCCGGTCATCCCCACCACCCTGGTCACACCACCTCTCCCTCCCCACTCCACGATTTATTTTTAAAGTTTCAATCGTTGATGAATACTTATCAGCATGCACAGTTGTACCCTCCCCAACCTCAATTTCATCAATATTTATTATCAACATGTGAAGTTTTGTACCCTCACCCAGTCACCTGAACCCCTCCCGCACCCCCCAACCCCCTCCCAAAAAAGAAAACAAATTAAATCTCTTTTTTTTTACTTTTCAAACCTTCCATGAATATTTATCAATATATGAAGTTGTAAACGCCCACCCCCCGTCACCACCCACGTTCTAAGTTTCTTACTTGATTTCGCTGTCTTAAGGACTTCTGTAATCTGTTCTTCTAAGTTCAAATGTAATGAAATTATTTGCTTGTTAGTAACATCCTAAACTTTTTACCGGATATATTTCTTTGCATTTCTCAACACAAACCCATTCGGCGGGGGATACAACTTCAGCAAATTTGCTTGTTGATATAGAATGGAAAATAGGAATAAAGACACATTACAGTATATTCTGAACATTCTTGACACTAGAGAAACTTCGGTGATGTAAACAGCGAATTAACATTTGAAACATATGTAGCATGATAAGCTGTTCTTCTCACCGTATCATAACATCATGATAGCCCGCTTGCTGCGCATGCAAGTACAAAAGCTAACGAAGGGTTTGTATCACACACGAAGTAGTAGCATATTAAATTTGATTGAGTTTTGACAACATATTCAGAAACCTGTCATCGAAAAAGAAATGTGTGCACATATGAATCAGGACACAGGTTCTGTATAAATCACTGTATGTCAATGTTGTTCAAGTATGTAAATTTGTCCAAAATACATCTGAAACATCATTTATCATTGTCAACTTGTAACCTGATATTAGCAATGTGATTGGCAGGTTAACTTCATAAATGTCCTCACTTGTCATGGTTGAGATTTTAAGCTCTTTTGCGAAGAAGTATGGAGATGATTTCTGGAATGGATCGTTTAAGAACATTAGAATGTGCTTATAGAGCTTTGTCGCACAAATATCAACACTTATTGCCGTAATGTTGAGGGGTTTTGTACTTTGAGTCAAACAGATTTTGTGTAAAACTGAGAACTATGACGCACATCTTTGAACTTAATTAAAATTAATTAAGTACAAACACACACACACACGCGCGCGACTTAGGATATCAGAAGTAACTTATACACAAATGTAGTTTGCATACAGAACAGATAGATATAAACATATGCTGTGATTTATGAAAGTGAAATAATTCAGTCTTAAACATCTGAGGTCTGTTGACAAAATACTGATTCCACCTAGATGCAAATTCATTATTATTCGTTTCTATCATTGCATCTAATGTAGCTGCCGTCTGCCCGTCGTAAAGATTGTTATACTTTTATGCCTGGAAAGATTAGTTAAGTGTCAGTTAAACATATTTTATAGTCGCCGGTGCTGCACTAACAACTGTACGTTTGGTTGTTTTCTGTTGATAAGTGTAAAAAATCATCAACATTTTTATCAGCCTACTTTACCATAAAAGTCTACGATATCACGGTATTCAAGACAGAACGTATAATTATGCTAGACTGTCAGTGAAATATCTCATACAGAGTTGACCTAAATCAGCTTCACTGATGGTAAACGATACAAACTATCACGAAAGTGCAAAAACTTTCAAGATGGCTTAGGAAACCAGAGAAAAAGTGTAGTGAAACTTTAACCAATTTAATATTTAAAATTACATAAGAATCGGGAAAACATTTTTATTTTTTCCTGGATTTAAGGATTTTGAAAATAAAAATCAGAAACTTTTTTTTTTGTCTTGAAAAGAGAATTAAAAGTGTATGTAATTGGGTCTTTTTAGTCGATATCCTGTTATTTATTTTCTGAAACTCATGGGAAGAAAACCCCATTTTGCGTTACAAGCTACTGAAAAAAATGTAAATATAAGGATTTGATACTGTTTATGTGCATTAAGATGAGTAAAACCCACAATGGAACTTCTTGCAAATCCATGAATCGCGTTGGGGTCTCAACAAATAACATGAAATTAACACGTAATTGTTACATTTTACAAAAACGTTTGCGTGAAATCAGTATAATTGGAAAATGATTTAAACTAATCTTGCCGTGTAAAATAAATACTGCAGTCAAAAGCAAATGTTTATTTAAATCTAGTATTTTCCGATGAAATTTAAAACAAAATGTTATATTGTATGTATGACTGTTTAGTTTAATCATATTTTATTCATATATATATATATATATATATATATATATATATATATATATATATATATATATATATATACACATGCGTACATCGCATTTATACAAGCATTCAAACAAATACACGCAAATGGGTTGGGCCGAAAGTTATTCCAACATTATTTAGTGTTCTCCCGCTAACTATTATTTTAAACATAAACTTCTAATATATGATTCTTGAAAAGCTAATTTAACACCGTGACATATTGTGTAAAAGTAGTTATAATTTGAAGTGAAAGTAAACTGTTTAATATTAATATCTAAATATATTTTCTTTTCAGGTCTCAAGTAATGTCAACCGTCTGTTAACAGGACAGGAATATTTGATCAGAGGTAATTTATTACAGTTTTCTTAGGCTTTACATTTTATGTATTATTATAGAGATATATAGATAAATATATATAGCTATAGATACGAATAAAGATAACAAAACAAAATCAGAACGTATAAACCTCCAAAACAGAAAACGTCATTTGGCCTAAAGACATGTAGAAAATAACCCATCTAACATGTCTAAAGGTATAAATTCGAATACATACATTAATATATATATAATGTAATGATTATTCTTCAAGCAAGGAACAGCTAGTTACAGTTTAGTTCCTTTGGCTAACAGTTTTTTTTTCTATGTAGCATAAGTACAGGTAGCACCGTATTTTCAAAGATCACTATACGCCAAACAAACGTAGCGGTAATATTTAGAACTAACGTCTTGTGAAAATGATATCAGTGTAAAAAGGCATTTTAAATGAATGATGTAGAGAAATGAACGAATAAATCTCTGAAACTTGTATGTATGATAATATAAGTTCTAGACACTTCTTTTCAATTGAGTAATGCGCGAGTAGTGTAAAGTATATAATGGGATGAGAACAAATGTTTATGGCGAAGTTGAAGATGCTAGAAAATATCCTTAACCATTCGTTTTGAAACTGCAAAAGAACTATGATACATAAGGTCACATACACATTATAGTCATGTTAGAATACTGCATAGCGGACACATTACATTTTCATAATCTGCATTCGCAGTGGTTGTCTCTTATTAACAGCTTTCTAAAGAAATAGTTCCATGCAATTTGATAAGCAAAATATGATAAAGATGTAAAACAATACATGACAAATTGTTTTATTTTTAAGTCTAAATTTGAGCAACTGTAAAACAAACTGATCGTTTCCATTTCAAATAAAAACATAATGTCAGATCTAAAAGTAGTCTTAATCAAATATGCATCTGTCTTTTTGGTAGACATTAAACTGTATAATAAATACACTGTGCAGGAGACACAATACTTTATCAGACACATATATCTGAGAGAGAGAAAAAAAACGTTAAGTGTTGCATTCTCGTGTGAAATATTGAAAAGTTATTTCAGTGTATCATTGAGATCATGGGAGAGACACAATCCCTTGTATTGTTCTGCTTATAACCTGAAAATTGATATTCTATAAATCAAACAAACGCTACACCAAAGCAATAAGAAAGCTTATTGGATTGATATTAGATTTTATCTGAAATCACTGGCTAATCCTTTGTAAGCAGCAATTTATAATACATTTCAAATAAATATTCAGGAAGGATAGTTAATTCAAATTTGTTGTACGTAGCCTAATTAAAAACAAATGATATGCGATTGCCATCAGAAACTTGTATCTTAAAAAAATGAAACTTATTATAATAGAATATGAAATAACAATATTTTCATGGTCGAACCCTTACAATATTACCATTGAATTTAATGAACCGGTTTTAGTCTAGTCATAACTTTTGTTTCTTGGCTAGGTCGTGAGTCTTAAAAAATTTACAAGAGAACTTCGAACATGATTTCTGGTAGCACGTTAGCAGATGGCAGAACTCGTATCAATTGAAATACCAGTCATAATAAGTGAAAATTGCTTATCTTGGTAACAATAAAATAATTAAAAAGGACATTAGCGTTATCTATGCATGTATTGAAAAATGTGTTGCAAAATAGAAATACTGCAAGAAATATAATTTTAGACTCTAGTGTTAAAATATAAACTATGCTGGAAGTAAGATACATAATACGTGGTGTTACATGTTATTGTCTGCTGCAAATTAATTATTCTGAATTCGTCATTACGCAGTAGTTACCTCTTCACTTAGTAATACGTGATCTCATATATACTCTGTATTCACCTCTTTAAAATTTGATCACATGCCTTTTGATCACACTATGTATATTACGTGATATAAGTGTTAAATATGTCAATTTAATTCTACAGTCACGTGCACGGACGTGGTACGAATCTATTCGCAAAATACAAAATGTGAATACTTTGAAGCATCGTACACATTAAAAATCAAATATTATCCGTTTAAAATGTTTTACATTAGTAATTATACCTAATCCGTTTTGATTTGGTTTCTCTTGGGTTTAATGTGTCATCGACATAAGTGATTATATGGCGACTTTACAGCTCTGAGGATCATTTCTTACATAAAATCTGCTATCGATTAGACAGGAAAATCTTGCAATGCTGTCAAATTCTGAGTACTAATACCAGTACCATAAACAAATAGTATGACGTACGAACTGCAATAATATGTCTCCATTATACTTACTCTGCAACTTCATTTACAAACTGTCATATTAACGGCAAACACATTTTCGTTTCGGTGGAAAAAAAAATATTGGATGCTCTTGTTTTTGGATAAATCATCTTGTAGCTGTCTGAGAAACAGTAAGCTCCATCAGTTCTCTGATTAATGAATCTTACTCTTAAAACAATAAATCATCTGATACCATTGTTTTGTCTATCAAATTTGCCGGACACGAATTTGGATAAGTGTATCATTTTAGAGATTGTAAATTTGTTATGCAGTGCGGGATAGCTAAATGTTTTGATAGGAACACTTATCCAATGCAAGTCTTATTTAAGAAACGAGAATATCAAAATATCCAGTAATGATATTGTCGGTTGGTCAGTACAAACTACGTAACTCATGCTAAACGTGTCTATAATGGCACGTAGAAATTAACAGAGCTTAAATGTAAGTGAGAGAAACATAACATATGAAGCTCAGACTTATAACGCTGTTCAGATACTTATATACATGTAAAAGAAACTACATACTTACAATAACCAGATTTTTAATACGTGCGCTAGTTAATCAAGCCAACAAAAGAATTGAATAGATAAAAGTAGCAAGATGATAACTACATAAAATTTGCAGTAAATGGATACTCTAATAAAGTTTCGATTGCCATATCACAAAATATAATTGCCTTGCTATACCTGTTGCAGCATTCATTTGTAACAAGAGTTTTCCCTAAGACGTCATAATTGATTAAAGATTAAAGTTTAACATTCTCTATAGTAATGTAAAAACTTTGACAATTTTTTTCTAAATCAAATGTGGGCTAAAGTCAATTAATTTCAGCCAAGAATTCTCTAATTTTGTTGTAAATGGACGTTTGACGAGTGACGCAGCGTTAAGTTTCTGTTCACTTAATGTAGGTATTACTTAGATACAGCTTAACAATTGTACGCAAAAGTTCATACTAATGTTCTAAGTGGAAACGGACTACAATTTGTAAAAATTCAACATTAACTGTTATCTAACTTGGTTGTTGAAGTAGGACTTATGACTGGCAAACATTATGTGAAATTTCCATTTTAATACATGGAGTTGTTATTGACAAACAGCTTGATAGTAAGTTGCACGCAAAAGTACAACCGAGTTTTCGGTTATAACTCGACAAAAAAAAATCGCAATCATTTGAATACATTCAGCTGTGAGTTATCTACCTCGGTCATTTCAGTAGGGTTGATGAACAGAAAACATTGTGTGAGTTTAAACCCAACATGAACTAAAGCGCAAACTTTCCACCAGTGTGTGACATCATCGGCGACGGCTATGCCGACGACAATGTGTGTTAAATAGTCATTATTACTCTTCGAATTAAGGAGTTGCTATAAAACTGTCTTATTTCGATTCTAGGAAGTACTGTTGATTTATGAGTATGTAAACGTTAAACGTCCAAGTAATTATTAGTTTTAAATGATGAAATATGACTCTCATTATCATTAACATATCTGATTTATTATGTAAAAATTTATATACGACTTTGTTTCAAAAATTTGTATATGAAAACACAATTGATTACAAACCATATAGGTTTTTTAGAAATAATGGCTATTTCCTTAAGACACTTGTAATATATATTCACACGTGCATCTATCCTTAAATGTGAGCCAGAGATGTCTTCAGTCAATGTGACACCCTACCATAACATCAGGAAAGTAATTGCTCGCGTATAATCCTAACATCATCACTTGTTGTAAGTACCAATTTGGCGTCTGGAGGACGGAACAACAGAACTGATTGATCTGAGCTAATTTGCTTTCAACGATCATTAGGTCTTAGAGAAGGTCATTAAGATATCAACAGAACACTTATTGTTTTTGTCTAGTAACCGAAGTTATTTGCAAAGTCAGAAAGGTTTTGTTTCAAGAAACGTGTTTATCATATTTCATGAATCATACATTATATCAGTTCAAAATTACAGTGTTCAAAAATAGTTAAATTACACATAAATTCTAAAGATAATTAAAGATGATAGTATAAAACTCTGTTACAAAGAAGCACATGACTTTGTATTTTATTAAGCTTATAGTAATCAGACATAATCAGTGAATGCATAGCCAGTACAAAATACCGTTTTCAGGTGCAAAAGTAGTTAGGTACACGCGGTTCCAAATCAATCATAGTTATACGTAAACAGATACTAGAATCACACGTCGTTGATATCAATAGTTAAGATATTAAATAATTAGATAATATACACGCATAGTTCTTCTAAAAATTTACAATTTGGATCATCCCAACAATGACGCGTTAATAAAGTATATAAGAATGTTAACGTGACCGTATCTTACTTTAGGAATTTCATACTTTATTTCATGTTTTGCAGCAAGTTTATTAACATAAAACGATAAAATTGGAAATTTTAGAACCACTCGCCTTCCGTAAGCCGACTTGAGAGTTTCCTCACATGGAAGAAATCTACACCTTAAATGAAGTGGTTTTGAACCCACAGCGGTGAGGGGCAAGTGATTTGAAGTATGTGCAACCAAAATGATAAAACATCTATGATAATACAACGTACGGGAAATTTGCAAATCTTAAAGTTGTTTCGTATTTATGTTCTTTACAACAAAATCATTGATAGGTAGTTGTAAATTGAACAAAATTTGGTTATACGCATAGAGAAGACCTGACATGAAAAGAAAAATTAATCTGTTTGTTTTCATTCGTTTACATCTGATTTGTTTTTATTCTAGAAATATTTCATCTAGTGTTCGTTCGATAAAAGATATTTCAATCTTACATTACAAAACGTGGATCACCTATACGTTGATCCAATATTTGCTTTGTTTCCATGACGGAATATCGAATGTTCGAAAAGCAGCTTATTAGTCTTTCTTGAATGACGTAAAAATAACAAAAAGAAACACCCATTCTGCATTAAATTAAGAAAGCGGTATATATGATTCAAGCTAATCAAAATTAAATTTGATGTTTGTTGCATAGAAACGCTATTATTGCCATACAAGTACCTGAGTTAGACTCAAGGCAGAAAAATGGCATTTTAGTACTACATGATAAGATTAAATACAATTGTATAGAAATCTAATAAACAGACTTTCGCAAAATTCCCAATTCTTCTTCATTTCTGAATGTTGCCCCAAAACTAGTTTGCCAAACACAAGTTTTATGTTGTTGAATTTACATCTGCATGCTTGGCAAGTACGACAATGAACAAGATATAAGCCCTTTGCTGTTGTATAAATAACTATCTGACATTGAGCTGAAAATTATTAATTATGTAAATCATTAAACATCTAATAGACAGCGGGTATATTCACTCTACTACTATGATTAATATATAATATATTCAATGATAATAGATTTTGTTTATATATTACACTAACAATTATTTCTCTTCCCAATAAATATGATGAATTTAAAACTGGCTAACTCACAGGGGAAAATGTTTAAGATATAATCTAGTAGACATCAGTTATGGTTATTATTATATATATATATAGAGAGAGAGAGAAAAAGAGAGAGAGAGAGAGAGAGAGAGAGAGAGAGTGCTATTATGAATGAGCTTAAACTATATGTGGGTTTGTGAGTTCATGAGTATCAAAATGTTTGCTTTTTTCTGATTGTGTCATTCCTATAAATGTACTTGTCTGACATAGTTTTGACCATTTATACATACAATGTTGAATTGGTCTTAGACATTCAATGCACTTTCTTTAAAATCTAAACTTCATTATAATAAATTAAGCTTGTATTCGTTCAGCATTCTCTCTCTTGTGCAATTGCTTCTTCCCTACCTTCACTTAATTGCATTCACTGATCAGAAATAAATCTCGGCCTTCAATCGTGTAACAAACCGTAACTAAGGTTTTTACAAATTGATATGCGCTAAAAGCACCTGACCATATTTCTATCACACAGTGGGTTTATTTCGTCACAACTGTGACAATTTATAGTGCCTTAGGAAATCAGATAATGGTCTTTTATTTCTGAATTATTTTCGGTGTTACATAATAAAAGCTATACACTTTCTCAATTATCGTACACTTGGCTTATTTCACTGCAAAACACCATTAACATTAATTGTTCTTTACTTTATTCCACGTTCTGAAATATCACCTATCACCTAGGTATTAAAGGATTTACTGGGAAACAAAAACATCGTTTAGTGTCGACGTTATGTCCCTTCTCATTTTAATCGTTTTAATTTAGCTCAAGCTGTAATCAAATGAAAAAGTTTTGAACTATCGTGCTTCAGAGAGTAAGATTGTTGAGGCATGTCTTACCTTTTACTTTCTTAACTTAAAACTGTTTGCAAAGACATGAGGTTGAGTTTAGTGTCGTATTTGGACAGTGACAACGAAATCTATTTTGCTAGCGACGATTTTGCTTCTTTTGAAGCTTGCATATGAACTGTACTCGCGAATTTCGCAAACATAAAATGTGCAAAATAAATTTTAGATTAGAAGCATCAAAACATTGCGCGTATCCTAACTGAAATCAATTATACAATTAGTTCTGCTCGAATATATTTTCATGTCAGACGTTTATTAACTACAGAATGATCTTTACGGAAAACAGTCATACATGTATCTAGTGTTAGAGGTGATCATAGTATCCTGTTGACAAGTCAATGTAACTTATACGACGCACATTGTTTCATCTTAATCGTCAACAGTTTCAACCAAGGCGTAAAAGTTGAAACACTAAAAGGAATATTGGAAGGACAATAAATAGGGAGCATAGAGTAATGCTTTTCATAAACACCCAGAGTGAAACCTGTTTCATTTCAGAAAACATCATTCAGGCAATTATTAAAAGCAATATATTACACGACTGTGCAATACAGTCTGTAAAAAAAGCCCTTGGAAGCATACAATGCAACCAAAAAAAAGAATAATAGCAGAATCGGCTTGATTGAGTCTGTTTATGAGAGGTAATAAAATGTGCAACACCTCTCATGTCCCCTAGCAACGGCTTAAGCGGAACTCTATTACACATCTATTGAATGGACTCCATGATCCCAAAGGACCAGAAGATATATCAACACTGAATCCAAGTCTAATTAACAAAATCATTCTTAGAATTGCAAGTCAACTAGAGAATTCAGAACTGGAAACGAAAGGTAAAATATTGTTTCTGAAAATCGATTTCCATAAAAAAAAACTGACTACCAAAACATTTCCAGTCAATTTGTGTGAATATAAAGTAAGTATTTAAAAATCAATGATTTTCAGCCACCGCAATGCGTTTAGAAAAGAAATTTGAATATAATCAAAATTAAACAGTTATAACGTCATTACATATTTCAAAGTGTTTGCACCTTAACTAACGATGATGATATATTCATGTTAATAGCATTATTCATTAACATCAACCACGGCTCATTTTGACAACACTGTCAGTTCTCCGCGTTGAGCAATACATTTATTCTAGACTGATCAATATTTATTTTTTCTATGTCTAAAGAACTAATATACTAACAGAATGATATGCCAGTTTAAGATGACAGTGCTTCTATTTAATTATACCTTCATACAGGTATCGAATAACTGACATAAAATGATGCGAAATTAGAAATACTTAGGAAACAAGGATATATATAATTATATCAAACAGGGAATGCCACGTTCCGAAAACGCAGCCTCCCCAAAACGAATCTCACAACACGCAGATGTACACACTGCCGACACGCACACATACAAAGTTAAGAAAAGTCTGCAGGACGAAATAGTGAACATAAAGAGTGTGAATAAGCGCTTTCTACTGACCTAACAATTGTCACTTTACCATTGAAAAAAAAATTTTTGGCTTATAAGTGGAGCCGAAACTAGTAATTATTTTCAGCAGTGGTGTAATATTAATTACGACACGTGAACGTCATAAAGATTTGATGTCAAAAACAATGTAAGACCAAATCACTATGAAAAATGACAAACAGTGGTGTTTTTATTCCGTTATTTGTTAAAAATGAACAATGCAGTTGTTTGATTCCATCACAATACAATTGTCTGCGGCTGTCGATGTCTTTTTTACAGGTTGTATCGAACGATCTTAGCAGGCAATAATAGTGAAATGAAAGCTTTATTTTATTTGTATTGGCATAAATCGCAAGAAACACAAAATGTCACGTACAAAACTATTAAAGTGTCCGCTTGAAGGTAAAATGCGAATCTCCGTCCTAAATATAGTTCACGAAAGTAAAGAAGGTCACACTTTGAAATTTCATGAAATGTCAAATATGACGATATGTCTCAAATGATGTGACAATAACTTTCGGTGTGTGAAATTTGACAGCAATAGATTTGTCATATAAACTTCACATTATACGTATTAATGATGTTAAACGACTCCCCCATTCAAAAATCCGTGAAATATTTTGTATATGTTTTGAACAGTTTCGAGGTGTTGTTGTAGCTTTCGTTGATAAAACTCATCACCTCACCTTAATCAATTAGCAGTCAGTTGAAAAGACCTCTAAAATAATTAATACAGTGATGGCAGCCAAAAGTGTCAATATCCTTAATTAAAAGAAATGTAAAAAAATCCCCTTTACCTTAAATTCGGACTTCAAGGAATACTATGGAATAAGTGCTTTAGATTTCTCTCAGTACTATTACGCTGCGAAAGCTTAACAGATATTATTAGGCAATTTGCTAAAAGTGAACGTATTTATGTACTATTTTTGAGTACATTAATGTATATCTGACACAAAAAAGCGGTTCTCCTATTCATATTTAACAAGGACACGTCGAGTTTCGGGTAACATACGACCGATGAATCTGTATGGAATAGTGTGGAACAGGTTTAAAAAAATGATAACTATATATTAGGCTATACACTTTCTCCTTTTGTAATTTTCTTAACTCATTCAGTCTAATCTGACAGCGTTTAAAGCACCTGATTTATACCACACATTTGTTGCATCATATGTGTAGCGATTAATAGTATCTAAGTCCGTCAGATAATGGCTTTTCATCTGTGGAATCGTCACTCTTGCGATAAAATAAAAAACCTAAACTCTTTCTCAGTAATGGACTTGGCTTATTTTATTGCAAAACAACATTAACCGTAATTGTTCTTAGCCTTTTTTCACACTCTGAAGTATTTCTTTGTTCAGACAGTAAGAGTTGATTGTGAAATAAATACACCGAATGTGTGGAGTTTATTTACCTAGTATTCAAATTAATCATCATTTCAGTATTAATCAATTAAGAGCTTTGAAATGTTCGGTGTTGTTTGACGCGAGTACGTGATTTAGCGAACGTTCTACATTTTAGTATTTATCATGTTTATAATTTGTACAACTGAACATTGCTAACCCGAAATCATAAAGGGTGTAGAGCAAGTTTGTTTCTGTTAAGAAAATGGCCATATTATTTTATTGAGATGTAAGAGAAAACAGGAAAGGTTCATTCCAGTCACTGAAAGGCTACCAACGACCATATTTAGGGTTTTACTATTGGATGAATGGGCATTAATGTATGACGTTCGATGAAAATTTTCCCTTACATAAAGTGTGTTTTAGAAAACGGCATTTTTCACTTATATGTATGGGGTTAGGTCCTTTCCATACATAACAGTGCACATATGTTGCAATATATTAGGAAGTTAATTGTTTTGCTTTATATTATAGTAGTTGAATGAATTTGTATAGTACATGTACATATAACTCAGATCTGATATAAAATGTCTGTGTTAAAATCAATGAAAGAAGAAACGTTTGTTATTTTCAAAATATTGACATTTCCGAATTTGGTGCATAAAACAAAACGTGTTTGTCCAGTAAGAAAATCTGAAAATTTTTGTAGCAGCGTCAACATACGAAAATTTAATATGACGGAAAACTATATATGTCTTCTTTTCCATGTTTTTGACAATATGCTGATTTACTTTTCCATTTGGAACGAACTTTCCTTACACCCTTATACAACTCTAGATTTTCTTCAAATTCATTTTCATGTTATCCTCTGCTGTTAAAAAGCGGGAAGTCGGTATATCGCCAACGTCACTAAACTAAACAAAAACTACATGCATATGATCATCGCAGACTTTCTGGATTTCCTTTAGGCCATTCAGATGATACCTAATGTAGCACACGTGGTTTCTTTTGTTAATTCCGTTAACATATATATATTCGTTATGATAAAAGTCTTAAGTTATTGAACGTTTAAGAAGATATTATCTTGGCACAGAAATTCGAACAGAAACCCCCGTTCTGAACTTATGAGAAATATTTCTCATACATTCCATTCTCATTTTATAATTTTATAACAACAAACTCAATCAAGCCGGGTCACCTTGCTATTATGTTGTTAGGTTGTATTCTATGCTACCAACAGATCTTTTCAATGATTGTATTTTATGAGAAAATGACTTTCACACGGTTTTTAAAAGAAACATATTTCCCTTGAAATAACCTCTCACAATATGCCATATTTTCAACAATCATTTCCTAATTTGAAAAAAAATTAAACAGATGATTTCAAGTTGGAATGTATCATCTTGGAACTGTCTGAGAATCAGTAGTTTCATTTTTTAATGTCTCTAACAAGACATGTGTACCACTCAATAAAGGATGTGGCATTTTTGCAAAACAAATTGATCGTGAAGCACTTTTAGTACATGCTCTACATTTGTCAAATTTGGTAAACAATTTATTTTTCTGAGCTGTGCACGTGAGTATCCAAATCAGAAATCGGAAAGCGTTCAGTAGACTAACCACTAGACTGGTAATAAAGAATTTGTCGGAAACTTTTAACTTCTATATTTTTCTTTAATGTAATACTGACAAATGCCAGTCTATTTTACAGATATTTTTAATATTAGACATAGGGTATATGCTGGCTTCATTAAAAAAAAGAAATAAAAAAGATAAAAGATATTATATGATAATGTAAGAGCTAATCTAGCGTTTTAGGAAATAGTTATATTTCAAACGTTCTTTTCCGATGCTAGAAAGTATGTTTTAAATCTGTTCAAATAGTATCGCCTAGAATTTTCTGTTACATTTTTGGGGCAACAATTTACATGCTATGGCTACCGGCAAGTAAGTAAGACACTAACTTTGGAGATGTTCTCACACACTTTTACGAAATGAGTTTCGGAATATTAATAGCAATATGTGCTGGATTTTAAATAGTACATACTGAAGACAAGCCACAGCTAAGCACGGTATATATGTGCACTGGCCCCAAAGTACAATTAATTTCCCATAGGGTTACATACAAATATATCAATGCAAGGCTTTGACACAATGTTCTGAAGACAAATGCAAATACCTTCTCTTTAGAAATCTATCCAAGAGAAACACAAAAATCACTTTGAAGTGACCTGTTGACCTGCTACTTTTCTCCTCACATCTGTCAGAATGAATACTGTATTGCATTTTTACAAAGTGAAGCGGTCCAGCCTACTTTTTGTACAAATCCGCAGACAGTCATTTGCACAAGAAACCATGATTTTCCAGATTTTTTTTACCCCTTTCTCTTAATTTACATCATATCTATAAAATTTGACTACTTTCAGAAGCTCAGAATATCTATTTACAATCACATCCATCATGAAATGAGGGACCTCTTTTCTCTCGGATACACTTCCTTTATTTGGGTAACGAAGGGCAGGTAACTGTACCTTGTTACCTATTTCTGCCGCTAAAAAGGTAGAAATAACTATTAAATGAAAGACTGCAAAGTTGAACTGATTATACAAGAATTTTCTACATCCGATGTAAATGTCTAATGAAAAAGAATATTTTAATGGAAGATAGGCATTGGAAATCATTGACATTATGGGGAAGTATTTAGAACCGTAGACACAATTTCTTATGGAAGAACTCAAATTAATATTAATCTTTGTCAGTATCTAATTGTAATTATAGTTTTTGATACTTTATGAATCCTAAACAGATGCTTAACCACCCCTTTATTTTTATTTCTTAATATCGTCCTTACTTTGTGTATCGCTTTGACTATATTAATAATTGGTTATAGTGCTTGATATTCATTCATCCTTAATAGAAGAGAACGTTAACATTTGTCGCTGGAATATATCATAAAATTGACATAAAATAAACGAGGCAATTTTCTCGTAAACTGATCATTTACAAACCGTCATATTAACGACAAGCACGTTTTTTTGTCGGTGAACGAAATTATTAGATACTCTTGGATTTGAATAAATCATCTTGGAGCTGTCAGGGATACATTTAGCTTTATCAAGTCTATGAGTAATTGCTCTAAAGCAATATACGTGTGCAGTTATACGGATATAGCCATTTCTACGTGACCAAGGGTTTTGTGTCTCTTCATTGTAACGTTTAATATTATTTGATATTTATGTGCGACTATTCTTAAAGAGCGTCGTATGGCTCGAACATTTCAGACCCCACAAGTGAGTCCATTGCAGCAATTGTTGATATTCTGAAATATGCTCACTTACTACTTCTGTATCCCTTCTTATAGGACAATTGTATGGCATATAAGGAACATCCCATGGCGTTTCCTTAATTTGCATATAATACTTTCTTTCTAAAAGACATCTTATCACAAACAGAAATACCAAGGCGCTTTCCATCAAATCAGCCTCTTATTGTATCTGGAACTGACATTTTTAAACACACTATCACTATAAATCTTTATTCGCGAATTGAACCACAAATGCTTAGTCGAAATAATTGTGTCTCTATTTTCCAGTTGGGCGGATTTTATATTGGATTTGCTCGTAAAACAGAAATAGGACTGTTGGATATATATCGCTCAGTTCATGCGGAGATATTTTAAAGGACAATGTACGTTTGCCTTAATAATAATACTGGCGGCTGAGTTTAATCATCCCCTTTGTCAGAAAAATGGAATATCTACTTAAATGCTAGTTTTTAACAATAAATTACTCCAATGTTATGTATCATTATAATTAGTAAAATAGTATGCTTCTTTTCCTATTTGACAACTGATTTTCTTCATATCGCAACGGAAAGCTTAAGTATATAATTATACACAAGCCATGTAAATTCCGTCGACGATGTTAAGATTTTCTATAAGAAGTGATCACTCTTAAAGTAACTATAACTTGGAACCAATACAAATACAGTCATAATAAAAAACTATAAAATAAAACAAATTTTTATTCATATCGATTTATTTTTTCATCTGAAATCACTGAAATTTAAAATGGACTGTCAAAGTTTTACTTAGTGAATGACATTCTTGTCGTAAAACACAACAATTTCATTATTTTGTCATTTATATTCATACTGGTTCCATGAGAGATACATATTTTGACATGGCTCAATGTTATGCAAGCACATTCCGATGGACACAGTTAAAGGAATTTCTTGACTTTTAAATACTCTGAGTGTTTTTTACATGCATATGGAGCTCGTGTATTTATTGTTTGAAGTATCTGAGCTCACTTGACCTGTGGCCTCTGGCAGTTCTTCTTATGTCTTCAGTGTTTAGATCGCGCAAGACCCTGGATACGTCGAGAACAGAGCTCACCCCTTTGTGATTTCTGAATGGTTACATGAATATATAAAACGCCACACAAAGATATAGAGCTATTAAACTTTCAAAGAAAGCTTCCCTCAAAGATGGATTTATAATAGAGCAACAAATAAATAACTTGAATTTAGAAGAAACTTTTGACTTCTGTTTTTATTGTAAAAGAAATGTACATAGAGGGTTTAATGTTTAGTACCAGGTTCAAATGTCATTGGATCATTTTAACCATCCATTTGATCTATGTTTATTTTTCTCAGTAAAAATGAAAAAAAAATCAGACGTACAAAAATCGCATTGTGATGTTGATATTAATGCTGTTACCTTCATTTGCAAAGGCTTTTATCGACTACTGTAAAATCATTATTATAATTAATTATTCTTGGAGGATTAATTTTCGTGGATTTCGTGGTTCAGCTCAACCACGAAATTAAGTCCAAACGAACAAATTGTGCCCACGATAGTGTAAATTGTACGCAATGTCGCCAAAAAAAGACACCATAGCCGTCCGATCTGGTCCGTGCATGCGGCAGTACTGACCTGCAGATTTCATGTAGTTTTTGGAGGCCCTATCAACGGTAAACATAGGTATGCTTCGGAATAAAACGGATAACTTTCTATATGAAATAGTCGGTTTTATTGCGAAGCATACCTATGTTTATCGTTGATGGGGCCTCCATAAACTACATGAAAGCTGCAGGTCAGTACTGCCGCATGCACATATCTACGGACCAGATCGGACGATTATGGTGTCTTTTTTGGCGACATTGCGTATAATTTACATTATCGTGGGCACACTTTGTTCGTTTGGACTTAATTTCGTGGATGAGCTGAACCACAAAATCCACGAAAATTAATCCCCCACGAATAATAATGATTTAGTAGTATTTCATTCAGAAACTTATCCGTGGTTTGTTTATGCCATACTCGTCAAAGTAAAGGTAGATACTATAATTAGAAGTTTGACGTAGCGTCACTTGCCAACCGCAACCGCACTATGCTACGGTTGTTATTTGAATTTTTTCGGCCCCGCTCTGCAATGTCTATACACTAGCCTTTATTTTTACTGACATGTAGTAAATTACTACGACTTTGGGACTATTAAATATTATAAATTAATTGCTAGATTTGCGTCCGATGCATTATTACCAAATTAACATTACACGTTTCTCGGCAGGAAATAACATATGCACAAGTTCAACGGCATTTTTCAATTTGAAATACAATAACTAGTTCTTCTTTGAAACACAACCAAATGATCAATGATCAACTTTATATTTGTTTCGATTATGAATGCTAATTGTGCAAGGTGCTACGGTTTTGAAACTTTTTAATTGGCGCCGACTTTTCTTATTGAATATTTCACAGTTTTATTAAGTTCTGCAAATCATGGGTCGTATAATTATAGATAACGCGGTCGTTAATTGGCACATGATCACTCGCTAATCTCCCGCGGCATAGAGTGCAAATTCGGTAACCATGGTAGTGCTGTTTTACACGTGTAGGTTTCACATGTAAGATCAAAATGATATACTAATACTAGATCTATTCCAGACCTATGGAAATTATGACTTTTTATAAAACTGAAATCCACATATTCAGGGCTTTCGGTAGGTTCTGAAACTCAAGAGTCATTGACTCTTCAGCCTAAATTTTCAAGGGTCAAAATCAGATTTTCAAGAGTCAAGATCAGCTTTTCAGGGGTCAAGCTACATGTATACTGTTATTAATGCAACTCCCACAGACATTATCTAAAACTAGTACATTAGTCTTAACAGATTTTCTTAATTAAGCAATTCATATTTTAGTTGTCTTATTTTGCACATTGCCTAAAAGTGGGTGGGGTTTAGTGCTTTGCATGCTTTTATTATCAGCAAATTCTTCTAAATAAGAGCTACTTTGGCAACAGTGATCATATTTTTCGTAAATGCAGACGTTTTATTGGCTTTTTATTCAGATTGTACTCGAAAAATCTTGTAAGAAATGATAAAAATGTCCGAAAATGGCGGTCTCGAAAACGCGTGACAAATACGGAAAACGAAAGTAACATTTGAAATTCTTGAAAATATAACTGTTTTAATTTCATTTTCTCATCATACCACGTATAATTTCTGCTTATTTAATTTGTTTTGGCCCAAACAAAGCCTCGGCAATGATAATAAATTTGCTATAGACTGTGACGGCCGACCGGCTCATGTAATCGTATCGAGCGCACAAAATAATTAACAAGTGGTACAAACACGATAATCTAAGGCTGCATTGTTTATCAATTAATTTTTACACATTGATCAATAAACACCTTTGATAATGACAAGGCATATTGTACTAAATACAAACCGCGAGATAATCACGTGTCATTTGGCGCGTGGCGTGACTGACATCTGTCGGTAGCTAATTAACATACGACGCTCCGCCTACTGCCAAATTTCCACTTGTGCCGACGAACAATATTGAAATACTGGAATTTTGATTGACAGGGGGCAGAACTATCGAACTTGAGACGCATCAAAGTAAATTTCCGCGAGTCAAGCCGACGCACGTGGCGTAATTTATGCGGGTCAAATACGAGTTTTTCTCGATTTTCGCGGGTCAAAACCCGGGACCTCGGGTCAACCGAACGCCCTGCATATTACGTCCCCACGAAACAGCCGTATTGGCCAAAACCACGAAATTTCGCGCCGACGAAATTAAATGATTTCACAGTAGTTAACATGTAGATTCGAAACAAAATTGCTGCGTCTACGGAAACTAACTGGACGGTCACTTGGTAGAAATGCGAATTCCTAATTGGAAGAGAACAGTAGAAATGCGAATTCCTAATTGGAAGAGAACAATATCTGTAGAATAATGTAATGCTTAATTTGTAGTTTTATTTTGTGTACCTAGTTCATCGGCATTTCGTCCCTCGTCCAAAGATGCATGTGAATTGCAAAGGCAGTACGATATTTGCTAACGTTTTTATAAAAAAAAGTTTCTGTTGTTTGGCTTTGCTTAGAGTTGACTAGGCCTTTACATCATGCCAATTGAACAAATCTAAAAACAGTTTAATTTTTAAAAAGCTGTGAAAGAAATTGAAAGTCACATGCTGTTTTTTTTCCAGAATGACAGTTATTTCGCTTGCTATACGATATTCGTCAATTATTCAAAAGAAATGCATTTAGCCAGTCCATCACTTTTGTTAACAGAATGACGACATTTTATCTTGACTGTAAATGTATGTAACAGTGACATATTGTGCCATATACACTGTCGGCGCTTAATGTGAACTATTGATTTAGTAAAATGACGTTACCTTAACAGTCATCGATATATTAATATTATTTTGTTTCGTCATAGGGGAGACACTTTATGTAAGAAAACATGTAAACTGCTTATATAAATGATTAATTATATAATAGAACATGACATTACCAATACATTCACTAACACCAGCCATTGTGTATGATTACACGTAATATGTTGTGTCGTGAAAGATTTGTACAAATTATCGATGTGAACAAAACAAATGATTTATTCATATTATTATAAATACAGTGTTTGATTGGTTCCGACATTCTGTTTCATAATTGATTTATGATTATTATTTATAATGCTAAATAATCTTAGTAATACCATCTTTCTTTGTGAAAACATGTCTTGACTGTTTCAGGAATGCATTTTCTTAAAACTTTTAATCATGTTTACAGATAAATACTTGTTTATTCCCTGACTTCTCGGTAACTTAGGTGCCTATATTAGAACATTTAGTAAGTATATAATATCTTTTCCAAAGCGACTTTACCTTCATAAAACACGATATTTTGAGGTACATAGTTGAATTGTATCACAAATCAAATTTTGGAAAACTATTTATTACTATTTTTATAAATATCCTGCCTTTCATTCTTTCATTAATATGACTTGTTTTTTTTTCTGAATATAAGTAACACTTACGTTGTAAATCAAGCGAACTTTAAATTAGCTAGTTTCTTCCGCTCTGAACCAGATGTGTACCGGAATATAAAAAAGGCGTGAGCAATATATATCGAATATCCAATCAATTATCACTTTGTTGAGCTTTTATATACATGTAGCTACCACGGAACTCCAAAGTAGTATTTTTCTCCCTAAAAATGTCACATATGTTGTTATATCAGGACACAATACAATTTTGTATTGATAATTTTAAGAAAGAACATTCTTTTCTATACAGATTAGATTGACTGCAGCTAATAAAACAGTTGTAGAGGTATAGATTCTAGAAAGCTTTGTTTCGTGTTTTTAATGAATCGTATGTTAACAGAATTCATAGAAACAATGAATTTAAGTCTTATGTTTACTTCACTATTTCGTCAAATATTTGCTTTAAACGCAACGTCGGTCACAACACTCTAGTTCAACATATACATGCATTTAATAAGTAAAACTGTACTTCTTCAAGTTAACAAAATAAAATAAGAATCTTGGTATCGTACAGTTATCTGAATTAGTGGGGCACCAGAATCAGTAGATCTTTTTTAAGCATGCCCTTTGTTTGAACGAGGAGTCGACGACATGATAAGTTTTTTCACTGGTTGAGTAAACTTACTAACTACATCACAGCCGCCAAACTTTTTGCAAAATGATGATTTAAAATACCCATATGTAAATTTTCACGAATTCACTTTCCACACGTTACAACAAATTGAAATAATTTGTAGGATGTAGTTTCAACATCAACAACAGAACTGATTGATTTGAGCGCTTTCAACGATCATTAGATCTTAATGGAAGTCATTAAGATATCAACAGAACACTTATTGTTTTGTCTAGTAACCGAAGTTCTTTTGCAAAGTTTTTGTTTTTTTCAAGAAATGTGTTTATCATATTTCATGAATCGTTTATATCAATTCAAAACTACGGTGTTCAAAAATATTTAAATTATACATCAATTCTAAACATATTTAAAGATGATATTATAAAACTCTATTACAAAGAAGCACATGTATATTAAGTTCAATACTTTATTAAGCTAATAGCAAGCAGACATAATAATTATTTTTTTTTTTGTTTTGAACAGAACATACATTTTATTAGAATTAAGCATAACGGCTCATCTTCTTTTGTAATTATACAATATATTTGCATGCATACGAAAATGATAAGTATCTAAGCATTGAGTGAGAGCGAATATACAATTTGGAAGATATTTTCTCCAACACAGTACATATATATTTACACTACAGTACATATAAATTTTTACACTCTAATGATATTTTCTAAATCTTTAAGGATACGCTCTCTGGTGTACAATTTCGGTGTATAAAAGGTTAATTGTATGCGCTTGTAAAATTGTGAACGTGCAGTGATTCGCACGAAAAAAAAATACGTACTGTCAATAATTTTCCGATGAAACGATTATAAGAACAACTCGAAAAACAAGTGCATCCATGAGTGACCGAATATCTACGTTGACGGACTCAATCCAAACATCACTGAAACCTGCACTCTGTAAAATAGTTCTAACCTTCGAAGACCAATTAACAATTCCAGGGTTTAATTCAATTTCTGTCCTTTGCTGTTTTACCATACAGTTAAGAATACAATTTTCGCTTTTAACTTTATACAGGTTTATGAAATATTTTACCATGCGTATATGGCGAGAAATATATAAAGGATATCTACCTAGTTCTGAATACAAAGATAGTGAGTTTGTCGACATCTTAACATTAAGCATCCATTTAAAAAATTTCCGATGAACAATTTCTATATTTTTCGCTTGCAGGTAGCCCCATATCTCACAACCGTAATTCATAATAGATGCAACATATGAGTCAAACAAGTTAAACATAATATCTATTGGAATGTCTTTGTCCTTTGTTTCTCTCAATAATGAACTCATTGCTCTTAAAGCCTTGCCTTTAAGAGTATTTGTAGCGTGAACAAATGAGCCACCACTTGACATAACAATTCCTAAAAAATTAAAAGTATTAACAGCCTCTATATTGGAACCTGCATATGTCCATTTGCAATTTCTGTTCACTACAGCGCCTTTTCGGAATACAACTATTTTTGTTTTGTCAACATTTACTGTCAGGTTCCATTTTGAACAATATTTTTCTAAGCTATCCAGGGATTTTTGAAGACCTTCTATCGAGTCATATATAACAGCATCGTCTGCGAATAACAAAAGATAAATAGATATCTGATCTAGCGTCAAACCAACATCTAAATGTTCTTGCAATGCGTTCTCTAAATCATTTATAAAGAGACTAAATATAATTGGTGACGTAATCTCACCTTGAAATAACCCTATCTCACTATCAAAAAATTCAGACAATGTATGGATATGCTTGACACGTAATTTTACCTCTTTGTACATGGAATAAATAACCGAAAATAATTTGCCGTCAAGGGCCGTTTCATAAGTTTGCACCATAGACAATTGCGATCAATTAGGTCTTATGCCTTCTTAAAGTCAATAAAGCAACAAAACAATTTTTTGCGGTCTGTAATATACTTTTCTACTAATGAATTTAATACAAAAATAGCATCAACAGCACTGTAATCTTTCTTAAAGCCAAATTGAGCAGCAGTAATCTTTTCATTTACTATGGCCCACTTTTTCAACCTTTCTTTTATAAATACGGTAAAAAACTTTGCAAAACAGCTTGTAATTGTAATACCCCGATAGTTATTTGGGTCGGATGACTCGCCCTTTTTATACAATGGAAAAATAATGCCAGATGACCAACATCTTGGAAAGGTTCTACTGTCTAATATATAATTAAATAGTAGGTGCAATGGACTAACTGTATCATAAATATTTGCTTTGAAATATTCATACAGTATGTTGTCAGATGAACACATTTTATTATTACTTAAACATTTGGATGCCCGTACAATTTCATTAATTGTAATAGATATGTCATCAAAAGTTGGGTTATGTGTACCGTTATTCAAAATATCTTCAACAAAGTCATATCATTCTGTATTTACCGCATCATCTTCGTGCCGTTCTTGCGTAGGGGAAAGGTCTTTAAAGTGATTGTAAAACTCATTACATGAAACTTGCTCCCCTTGACTGCTTGAAGTCTTTTGTTTAAAAAATTTCCAGAATTCACGGGGGGATTTATGTTTCATGCCATTAAGATTTTTACAAAATAACTTCTTGTACTCATTTTTACATTTACGACAATAATACTTGTAGCTTTTCTTCTTTTCAAAAAGATTACATCTTGTTTCTTGACATGGATTCATGTTATATTCATATACCGCCTTTTTATACTGTTCATGCCTTTCTTTGCATTCCGGATTGTACCATTTCTGTTTTTTTTTGTCCGTATGTATAAAATATGCATCTTTTATTTTAGAGAAATGTTCAAAATAACATTTTCCTTTCTCTTGTAAAAAGTCTGTAAATTTACCCACTAATACATCCGGTGTTTCCGCTCGTGAATTATCGCTAAGTAAACTGGTTTCTAGGTCAGCAATACCATTTCTTACTTAATTTACAAAGGCGTCTTTATATTCAGGGTTCCAGTTATAGAATACATTTTTACCTTGGAACATATGAGATAATTCTGTATTTATTTTCAAACAAAAGGAAACTGGGGCATGATTCGAAAAAGTATTGGAATCTTCAACACAAAAATCGGCTATGCCCTGGAAATTGACCGAATCAGTTAAAACATAATCCACCAAACTTTGGCCATTATGGGTCATGCATGAGAGTTTGTCGATTCCTTTATCCTTATGAAGCCTACCGTTAACAATTCGCACGTTTGTTGATTTGCACAGATCTATGAGAAACTCTCCAAATCTATTAGCCGTTAAGTCACATGTTGAACGTGGGAATGGTGAATCGATCTCAAACCAATCATTGCAATTTATGATTCTGTCATTAATAATATAATCATGCTTATTGCCAACCCTCAAATTTAGGTCACCTGTTAAAAATACTTTTCCAAAATGACTATATCTATTTATATCTTCTTCAATTTTTCTAAAAATATCTATATCGTATGTATTGTGAACTGGCGAATTTTCTGGAGCTATATATGTTACAGTAATATAAATATCCTTTTCTAGGTGAAAACATAATTTATCAAGTTTCAACCAAATTAAGCAGTCAGTATCGTTCTGTATTACTTTAACCCCTTTCCTACAACTATTTTTTATATAAATAATTAGTCCTCCACTCGATCTTCTAACTCGTCTATGTTGAAAACGTCTAAAGGAATGAGTTGGATTGTTGTACCCTTTCAAGTTAATTTTCGATTTGTCCATGTTTCTGATAAACATATAATATCATATTGTTTTATAATTTCTAAAATCTTCCGATGATCGTTTCGTTTTAATTATCACGTGAGCACGTGTTAGCTATCGCGTTCGCACGTTTTAGCTGATACGTGCGCACGTAATAAATAAATTATTTCCTATGTGAACGTGATAGCTATCACGTGCGAACGTGATAAATAAAATATTTCCAATGCGAACGTGATAGTTATCACGTGAGAACGTGTTGGCTACCATGTGCGAACGTGATAGCTATCACGTACGCACGTGTTAGCTAACACGTGCGAACGTGATAAACAAAATATTTCCTTTGTCCTCTCCTTTGTGCCAACGTAATATTTACTCCACTTCTATGATTAGTATATAATTTATTCAATGATAATAGATTTTGTTTATATATTACACTAACAATTATTTCTCTTCCCAATAAATAGGATGAATTTTAAACTGCCTAACTCACAGGTGAAACATGTTGAGGATATAATCTAGTAGTCATCAGTTATGGGCAATATTATATATTATATGTAGAGAGAGAGAGAGAGAGAGAGAGAGAGTGAGAGAGAGAGAGTGCTGTTATGAATGAGCTTAACTATATGTGAGTTAGTGAGTTCATGAGTATAAAAATGTTTGCTTATTTTTTTCTGATTGTGTTTTTCCTATAAATAAATGTACTTGTCTGACGAAGTTTTGTCTGACATAGTTTTGTCCATTTATACATACAATGTTGAATTGGTGTTAGACATTCAATGCACTTTCTTTAAACATGTTAAAATCTAAAATTATAATAAATGCACCCTGTATTCGTTCCGCATTCTCTCTCTTGGGCTTTTGGTTCTTCGCTACCTTCATTATATACTTAATTGCTGTTAATTCACTGAAATAAATCTCGGCCTTCAATCGTGTAACAAGCCGTAATTATTTTGTTTTTTTACAAATTGATATGCGCTAAAAGCACCTGACCAGATTTCTATCACACAGTGGGTTTATTTCGTCACAATTGTGACGATTTATAGCGCCTTAGGAAATCAGATAATGGTCTGCTATTTCTGGATTATTTTCAGTGTTACATAATAAAAGCTAAACACTTTCTCAATTATCGTATACTTGGCTTATTCCACTGCAAAACACCATTAACATTAATTGTTCTTTACTTTATTCCATGCCCTGACATATCGCCTACAGGTATTTAGGGTTTTCTGGGAAATAAAAAATCGTTTAGTTTCGAATTTATGTCCCTTCTCAGTTTAATCGTTTTAATTTCGCTCAAGCTATAATCAAATTAAAAGCTTTGAACTATCCTGCCTCAGGGAGTAAGATTGTTGAGGCATGCTTGAATTTATATTTTACTTTGTTTAACTTAAAATTGTTTGCGAAGAAGACAAGTTTGCGTTTAGTGTCGTATTTGGACAGTGACAAAGAAATATATTTTGCTAGCGACGAATTTCCTTCTTTTGAAGTTTGCATATGAACTGTACTCGCGAACTTCGCAAACTTAAAATGCGCAAAATGAATTTTAGATTAACAGCAATAAAATATTAAGCGTGTCTTAACTGAAATCAGAAATACATTTAGTTCTACTCGAAAACATTGTCATTTCATTATTAGATGTGTATTATTAACTACAGAAGATCTTTACGAAAAACAGTCATTCATGTATTTTGTTATTAGTGTTAGAGGTGATCATAGTATCCTGTAGACAAGCCGATGTAACTTACACGACGCAAACTGTTTTCTCAACTTAAACGAGCAATTTGTATTCCTACTCGTCAACAGTTTGAACCAAGGTGTAAAAGTTGTACCGTGCATTGAAAGGGCAATAAAAAGCGATAATAGAGTAATGCTGTTCATAAACACTGAGAGTGAAAATTGTTTCATGTAAGAAAATATCCACTGCTTAAAAACTAGTCTCATCAGTTCTAAGATAACAAATAGTTTTGCAGGAGTTGTATTACAATAAATATAGTAGTTGAATATCAGTACTCAGATTTTTCTGACATACTTCAGAATTTTGTTTTCAAACAACAACGAAATAACAAAGGAATTTGCCTCATATCAAGTAAACTAATTGATCTCGTCTTAACATGCTGGTCCTGTGGCAAACACTAAACGTTGTGAAATCTTTATCTTACTTGTATTTCATGAATAGCAAGAAACACAAAGCGTCACGTACAACACTCCTTTAGTGTCCGCTTGAAGGTAAAATGCGACTCTCCTTACTAAATGTAGTTTAAAAGAAGTAAAGAAGGTCACACCGTGAAATTGCATAAAATGTCAAATTTGACGACATGTCTCAAATGGTGTGACAATATCTTTCGGTGTGTAAAACTTGACAGCAATAGATTTGTCATAAAATCTTCACATTATACATATCAATAATTTCCCCTGTTCAAAATCCGTAAAGATATTGTATAGGTTTTAGAATTATTGTAGCTTTTGTTGATAACACTTATCACCTCACCTTAATCAATTAATAGCCAGTTGAAAAGACCACTAAAATCGCAGATATAGTGAAGACAGCCAAAAGTGTCAGTACCCTTAATTAAAAGAAATGTAAGAAATTTCTCTTTGCCTTAAATTGGGATTTCAAAGAATACCATTGAATAAGTAGTGTGTTGGCTTTCTCTCACTTCTAATTACGCTGCTATAGCATGACCGATATTATTAGGCAATCTGCTAAAAGTGAACGTACCTATGTACCTTTCTTGAATACATTAATGTATGAATGGCACAAAAGCGATTCTCCTATTCATACTTAACAATGACACTACGAGTTCCGGGCGACACACGACTGATCGATCTGTATGGATTGTGTGGAACAGGTTTTAAAAAAATGAGGCCATACACTGTTTCTCCATTTGTAACTTTCTTATCTCATTTACTCTAATTTGGCAGCGTTTAAAGCACCTGATTTATATCACACATTTGTTTCATCATATGTGTAGTGATTAATAGTATCTAAGTCCGTCAGATAATGGCTTTCTATCTGCGGAATCGTTACTCTTGTTATAAAATAAAAACCTAAACTCTTTCTCAGTAATGGCCTTGGCTTATTTTATTGCAAAACAACATTAACCGTAATTGTTCCTAGCCTTTTTTTTCACACTCTGAAGTATTACTTTGTTCAGACAGTAAGAGTTGATTGTGAAATAAATACATCGAATGTGTCGAGTTTATTTACCTATTCAAATTAATCATCATTTCAATATCAATCAATTAAGAGCTTTGAAATGTTCTGTGTTGTTTGACGCGAGTACGTGAATTAGCGTACGTTCTACATTTTAGTATTTATCATGTTTATAATTTGTACAACTGAGCATTGCTAACCCGAAATCATAAAGGGTATAGAGAAAGTTCGTTTCGGTTAAGCAAATGACCATAATATTTTACTGATTTTTAAGAGAAAACAGGAAAGGTTCATTCCATTCACTGAAAGGCTACCAACGACCATGTTTAAGGTTTTATTGGATGAATTGAGATAAATGTATGACATTCGATGAGCATTTCCCTAGTAACATAAACGTGTTTAGTAGAAAATGTCATTTTTAACTTTAATGTATGAGGTGAGGCCCTTTCCATACATAACAGCGCACATGTGTTGCAATATATTAGAACGTTGATTGTTTTGCTTTATATTATCATGAGTATAGTAGTTGAATGATTTTGTATTGTACATGTACATATAGTTCAGATCTGACATAAAATGTCTGTGCTAAAATCAACGAAAGAAGAAACGCTTATTCATTTTCAAAGGTTGAACATTTCCGAAATTGGTGCATCAAACAAAATGTTTTTTCTCCAGGAAGAAAATCTGAAAATTTCTATAGCAGCATTACGTCAACATAGGAACATTTAATATGACTGAAAACTATATATGTCTTACTTTCCATGTTTTAGATGATACGCTGATTTACTTGTCCATTTGGAACGAACTTTCCTTACACCCTTTATATATCCCTAGATTTTCTTCAAATTCGTTTTTACGTAACGTTTAGATGCACGAGTATTCAATTTGGTTGATCGTAATGGAAACTAATCATGAAAAAGTTTAAGACTGAGGTGATCAGAGGCCTTCCTGAACGAGTGATTATGGTCACTGGCTTAAAATCATTTGCCTCTTACCGCTGTGATTTCGGAACCGCGTTTATGGTGGACAATTCCGCCACGTGAGGAAGGCATTCAGCTACATGTAGCATTCGGAAGGTCGATGGTTCTACCAAGGTGCACACGCGTGCCTGAAGTAATGCACAGTGGGGCATCTTGCGTTGTCCTCTACTTTTTTCAGACGGTAAGAGTTTATTGTGAAATAAATACATCCCATGTGTTGAGATTATTTACCTATTTAAATTAATCATCTTTAGTATCGGGCAGATTTCAATCAAATAAGAGCTTGAAATATTCGTTGTTGTTTCAGAGCTATGACGTGAGTACGTGATTTAGTATACGCTCTACAGTTTAGTATTTATAATTTGAACAACTGAGCATTGTTTACCCAGAATGATAAAGAGTGTAACGAAAGTTTGTCCCGGTTAAGCAGTTGACCATATTATTTTACTGAGATGTAAGAGACAACAGGAAAGGTTCATTCCATTCACTGAAAGACTACCAACTTTTGCTATTAGATGAACTGAGATTAAGTAATATATGGCATTCGGTGAAAATTTTTCCTTGCACTCTTTTGTAGAAAATGGCAGTTTTCACTAACATGTGTGGGGTTATGTCATTTTCCATACTTGATTGTGAACATATGTTGCAATGCATTAGGAAGTTAATTGTTTTCTTTTAAGTTATAGTTTTTGAATTCGTATTGTACATGTACATTTAATTCAGATCTGACATAAAATGTCTGTGTTAAAATCAATGAAAAAAGAAACGCTTATTCATTTTCAAAGGTTGAACATTTCCGAAATTGGTACATAAAGCAAAATGTTTTTTGATTCAGTAAGAAAATCTGAAAATTTCTGAAGCAGCATTACGTCAACATATGAACATAGAATATGACGGAAAACTATATATGTCTTACTTTCCATGTTTTTGATAATATGCTGATTTACTTTTCCATTTGGAACGAACTTTCCTTACACCCTTTATATAAACCTAGCTTCTACCATTAAAAGGTGGGAAGTCGGCATGTCGCCTATAATTGTGTCGGAGTGTCAGTAAACGTAACAAAAACCGCATCTTTTAGACTATTCAAACAATAGCTAATGTACCACACATGAATTTTTATTCATTCCGTTCACATTTATATTCGTTATGATAAACGTCGTAAGTTCTTGAAATTTGAAGAAGATATTATCTTGGCACAGAAATTCCAACAGGAAGCCCCGTTCTGAACTAATTTATGAGAAATATTTCTCAAACATTCTCATTTTATAATTTTATAACATCAAACTCAATCAAACCGGGTCCCTCTGCTATTATGTTCTTAGGTTGCATTCTATGCTTCCAACAGGTCTTTTCAATGATAACTGTACTTTATGAGAAAAAGACTTTCACACGATTATTTAAAGCAACAGATTTCCCTTGAAATAACCTCTCACAAACTGCCGTATTTTCGACAATCACTTCTTGATTTGGACGAAAATTGTAACAGACGATTTCAGGTTTGAATGTATCTTCTAGGAACTATCTGAGAATCAGTAGCTTCATTTTTTTTATTAATGTCTCTAACAAGATTTGTGTGCCACCAAATAATTTAAAAGGGATATGGCATTTTGCAAAACACATTGATCGTGAAGCACTTTTAGTACAGGTTCTAAATTTGGTAAATGTGGTAAAAATTACTTTCCTGAGCTGTGAGTATTCAAAGAGGAAAATGGAAAACGTTCAGTAGACGAATTATTAGACTGATAATAAAGAATTTGTCACAAGATTTCAACTTTTTTATTTTTCTTTTACTTTATTAATTGTGACAAATGCCAGACCATTTTACAGATTTTTCCAGGGAACTAATTTGTAATATTATCATAATATTGAACATAGGTATATGCTGACATTATTCACAATTTTAGAAACAAAAAAATAAAAGATTATATATTATTTTGTAAGAGCAAGTCTAGCGTTTCAGAAAATCTATATATTCCACACGTTTTTTTTTTTCAGATGGTGGAAAGTATGTATAAAATCTGTTCAAATAGTACCGCCTAGCCTTTTCTGTAACATTTGTTTTTCAATAATGTACATGCTATGTCTACAGGCAAGTAAGTAAGACATTTTTTCACTTACATGGGAGGTGTTCTCACACACTTTTACGAAATGAGTTTCTGAGTATTAATAGATTTTAAGTAGTACGAGTACATACTAAAGGCAAACTATAGCTATGCACAGTATACATGTGCACTACCGCTAAAAAGGCAGAACTATTTATTAGCTCTAAATGAAAGTCGGCAAAGTTAAACTATAACAAATATTTTCTACATCCGATGTAAAATTCTAATGAAAAAATATTTTAATGAAAGACGGGCATTGGAAACCGTTAACATTATCTATTAGGAAGTAGTTAGAACCGTAGACTTAATTTCCTGTGTAAGAACTCAAATTTAATTTAATATTAATCTCTGTCACTATCTAATTGTAATTATAATTTTTAATACTTTACTAATCCTGAAGAGATGTTCTTTGTGTAGCGCTTTTCAGCTTTTCAATTTTGACCTAAGGTCTATGTTCAGAATAACTGCATTGACTTTATTACTAATTGGTTAGCTATTAATTTTCCAAATAGTGCTTTAATATTCATTCATCCTTCATGGAAGAGAACGTTAACATTTGTCGCTGGAATATATCATTAAATTGACATAAAATAAACGAGGCAATTTTCCAGTAAAATGATCATTTACAAACTGTCATATTAACGACAAGCACGTTTTCGTGTCGGTGAACGAAATTATTAGATACTCTTGGATTTGAATAAATCATCTTGGAGCTGTCAGGGATACATTTAGCTTTATCAAGTCTATGAGTAATTGCTCTAAAGCAATATAACAACGTACGTGTGTTTGTTATACGGATATAGCCATTTCTACGTGAATGAGATATACAAGAAAAGACCAAGGGTTTTGCGTCTCTTCATTGTAACTTTTAATATTATTTGATATTTATGTGCGACTAATCTTAAAGAGCGTCTCGAACTTTTCAGACTCCGCAAATGACATATTTAACAGTTAGATAATGTCCATTGCAGCAATTGTTGATATTCTGAAATATGCTTCACTTACTACTACAGTCTTCCTATAGGACAATTGCATGGCATAAAAGGAACATCCCATGGCGTTTCCTTAATTTGCACATAATACTTCCTTTCTAAAAGACATCTTCTCACAAACAAAACTACCAAGGCGCTTTCCATCAAATCAACCTTTTATTGTATCTGGAACTGACATTTTTAATCACTCTATCTCTATAAATCTTTATTCGCGAATTTAACCACAAATGCTTAGTCGAATAAATTGTGTCTCTATTTCCCAGTTGGGCGGATTTTGTATTGGATTTGCTCGTAAAAACAGAAATAGGACAGTTGAATATATATCGTTCAATTCATGCGGAGATGTTTTAAAGGACAATGTACGTTTGCCTCAATAATAATACTGGCGGATGGGTTTAATCATTCCCTTTGTCAGAAAGATGGAGTATTTATCTAAGTGCTAGTTTTTAACAATAAATCACCCTAATGTTATGTATCATTATAATTAGTAAAATAGTATGCTTCTTTTCCCATTTGACAATTGATTTTCTTCATGTCACAACGGAAATCTATATAATTATACACAAGCCATGTAATTCCATCGACGATGTTAAGATTTTCTATAAGAAGTAATCACTCTTAAAATAACTGTGACTTGGAACCAATACAAATACAGTCAAACCCCACCCCCCTCTTATATTCATATCGATTGTTTTTTCATTTTGAAATCACTAAAATCTAAAATGGCATGTCAAAGTTTTACTTAGTGAATGACATTCATGCCGTAAAACACAATAATTTCATTATTTTGTCATTTATATTCATACTGGTTCCATGAGAGATACATATTTTGACATTGCACAATGTTATGCAAGCACATTCAGATAGACACAGTTAAAGGAATGATTCCGCTCGCTCGTGTACTAATTGCTTGAGTATCTGAGCTCACTTGACCTGTGGTCTCTGGCAGTTCTTCTTATGTCTTCAGTGTTTAGATCGCGCAAGACCCTGGATACCTCGAGAACAGTGCTCATCCCCTTGTGATTTCTAAATGGTTACATGATTGTATAAAATTGACTTTCAACGACGCCACACGAAGATATAGAGCTATTAAACTTTCAAAGAAAGCTCTCAAAGATAGACTGATAATAGAGCAAGAAGTAAATATTGATTTGAATTTAGAAGAAACTTTTGACTTTTGCTTTTATAGTAAAAGAAATGTACATAGAGGGTTTAATGTTTAGTACCAGGTCCAAATGTCGTTGGATCATTTTATCCATTTTTTTCTCAGTAAAAATGAAAAAAAAAATCAAACGTACAAAACTCGCATTGTGATGTTGATATTAATGCTGATACCTTCATTTTCGAAGGCTTTTCGCCCAAAATCAATTAAATAGCGCCAATGTCTTCATGAGAACGGCCACACATTTTTTGTCAGGGATGTTAATCTAATATATTGTTTTCATAATTTTGGTATCTGTAGGGTGCGAAAAGAGCATTTATAGAGTTTGACTGTTTGGAAACTTGTTTGCAGCACATGAAATAAAACTGATAGTAAAATTGTTCGTGAATTACGTTACGTCTTAGCTCACATAAACAATCATCAAATCTAAGAAAATAATCAGTTAGTACCGGATCCAAACGTTCAGATACCTGCGGCATGGAAAATAATCAAGAGATATTTTATCCTAAAAAGGTTCAAGTAGGCGTAAATTTTCTCAAAACGAAAGATTCAGTATAAGCTTAATCTCTTATTTTATCAATTATTTGCACAGTTTAGGAACTAATACATTTGACTTTATTTTGCAGGTAGATAATGCAAAGTATGTGACTTTAATCATCTTCAATGCAGATAAAAGAGCAGTGCTGAAGTGCTGTCATACAAAAATAATGAATACGACGTTACAACTCAAATTTATTTGTATTTCAATAAACAGTCTCAAATGTAACGTAATTCACATTCTTTTTGCCAAAAATGACATATATAAAAATCGAAGTTGACAACATGAAACAGCCATACAATGATAGGTGTATCGAACTTTACTGAGTCTACTTGTGACTGAAGTCTCAACCTTGATAGAATAGTCGAAGAACTAATGCAACCTGGCTACTAAGTTATTCATATCTTAAATTTTTGTTCAGAAATGTCACTAACATTAAAACAGCTATATGCAAGACTGATACTAACAATAAAATTTAAAATATGTTAGTGAAACTATCTGTTCCTTATAAGAATCTAACGCTTAACACAAATTGAAACTGCAATAAACAGGAAAAAAACTATTCAACATTAACAATTGCTTTTTGTAACGTAGTTCACATTTTCAGGAGAAATCACATGTAACATTAATTTACATTAAAACGCATAAATTTTATCAATTGGAACAATAATTCTGTTACCAGTAGATCTACATATAATACGTACATATAAAAACATTTAAATAAGACAATTTATGCCTTTCACATATTCCAAAACACAACGTAACTTTCAATAACATTACGTGACACATTATATCTTTCACTTAAAGAACAACTCTGGTCAATGAATTTCATGCAGGTGATAAACTTAATGACGTAATCATATGCTTAAACACTAGAATGTCAAGAACTATGAAATTTCAAACAAATTAACTGCAGTAATAATAACTGGAACATTTTCAATTCGTGTAACGTAATTCACAAAATTATTTAATCAATGAAACCATGCACCTTAGGATCGATAATATGCAATGAAAATACTGCATACTATATTCTGACTTTGATGACTTTATTGGTATAGTTATTACTGTGTTAGTTCATCTAAGTATATGTATATGGTAGTTTTCAAACCAGATCATTTTCCAACACACTACCAGATTACTTGCCAAGATACTACATGTATGCCGATCTAATTTCCATATAAACTTTCAACATTATCAATGTCATCTTGGAGGAACTTGAACGTGTTTCTTGTTTTTCCAAGTCTAACTGGTTCACGAACCACAGAGAGGATGTCATCTTCCTGGATCCAAATCGTGTCTGGTTTATCAGGCCATTTGTAAGACTTCTTACCGGCAACCATGAACGAAACAAAATACTCCTGATCATTTTCATCATATTCTAGTATTTTACCCATATACCACTGTTTGTCATACAAGGCCGCCACATAACTACCGATAGCAAAGCCTGGTTTTATAATGGATTCGTCTGGCACAAGTTGTTCCTTCTCAAGTTCGTTTTCAGTTTCAGTGGAAGTGTTCTTCGCCGAACAGTATTGTAGTGTTGGTTTACTCCACCCTGGACATAGAACTGTAAATTTACCACCATTAAAGCAGCTTTCACAAAAGCATGATGTATCCCTGACTGCTATGCGACCGTTATCTAGAGGTACAACTGCATGCAACTGTAGGGTGCCTTTAACAGGTTTGATAGCAATGTCATCAAGTTCTTTCTGAACGTCAATACACATGTTGCGGGAAACAAACAAATATTTCAGACGACTGTTTTCTTGGCTCTTGCCCCAACTGTAAAAATCCTCTGCAGATTGTATAACAACAGACTGACGCTTGACAGCCATATCTGCTAGACGCTTTGCTGTGCCCCCAACACCATCGCACGGGCCTTTACCGTGACCTGCTTCAAAATACAACCACGACGCTTTAACACCTGGGAATATTTTGTCATGGTTTGCAACGACAGAAAATATTTGTTTGTTTCTGTACTGGGACGTAGGTGAGTCAGTCATGTAATGTATCATCTTGCATTCTGGCATTATATTTTGTACTTCCTTAACAACAGCTTTCATGCATGCAAACACGGTGGTGGCTGTATGAGCAGTTTCATCTGATACAATCACAAATGATCTATGTTCAACTTCTTCATCATTCCCCTCTGTATTGTTGCTATAAATAACTACTGGATGCAGTGTAACTGTACCTTTGTCAAAATAAGCAGATTGCACTTCTTCTGCAAATGTGCAAATATAATTCTCTGCAAAATCCATGTGACAGATCACGTGGTCTATTGGTAATTCATTCTTTAACTTCCGTGACTGCTCGTACTGGATTTTCACTTTCCTTATATGTTCTCTAAATTCGCCCAACTCTTTTACCATTCTCTGTCTAAATTTTTCTTTCTCCTCTTCTACATTTACAATCTGCATGCGTTTAAAGACTCTGCCTTTCTTTTCTACTGTCACCCTTCGCCACTCTGAGAATTTTATAACGTCATCTGTGATGTCGTCTATTTTGTCAGCGATGTCATTGTCATTTAGTTTTTCGACAAGAGCATCTGGATTATCTATCATCAGTACTTTATAGTCTTTTAACGCCTTACATTTTAACACCATGTTTTGGTGTTTCTGACATAGACATGTTTTCCTGTTTCTGAAGTGTACCAGTTGTACATAACTTGGTCTCAATCTACTGAAAACGCTCAGACTTATGTTGGATGTGCTATTTTCGGCTTTAAACTTCAGATGTAGATTGTAGAGGTAATCGTTTAGAACTCTCTTTTGGTATCTTTCCTTTCCGATTTTCTTACTGTCCTTTTTACCGGGTAAGTTGGTGCTATTATCATCCCTCTCCATAAAGGCCCTTACCTTTTCTCTTAAGCTATTTCTTTCTCTTTCATTTCTAGTCTTTCTTATTGATGAACTTTTTCTGGTTTTCTGTATCTGTTTTCTATTGATGCATGTGTATTTTCCCAGTTGCCGTTCCATCTTGTATTTGTGCATGATCTTCCCACAGAGAACACTTAAAAGAGGTCGCTGTGATTGCTTTCCTTTTGCAGAATTAACAGATGTCTTCACTTCTTGTAGTAGACAGTTTTGGAATTCAAGCTTCTTTAGAACTTTCTTACGTGTAGACGGCGTCATATTCATTTCTCTTACTTCTGCTTTTGCTCTACTTTTTGGTGTCAATTCGGCTTCCTTTTTATCATTACTCTCAGTACATGGGGTAGCTTTATCGTTTCTCGGTGTTTTTGTTTTGCTTGCTAATCTATGTAATCTTTTTCTCAGGCAAGAATTTCGGCGCTGCAAGTTTTCGACTTTCTCGTTCATTAGCTTCAATTTCTTTTTTGTTAGATACAGCTGTGAACTGGCCTTTCTCTTTTTCTCTTTTCTTGGCTGTTTAAAGTCTAGTTTTACGGTCAGCTTTGACGGTTCGGGGGCTTGAACAAGCATATCATCATGTACTGTAGAATCACACGGATCATCATTTATTGTTGAATCTCGTTGACTAAAACTACATGAAGCTACTTCGGAATTACTATTCACTTCATTTTTGTTACTGTTTGGCCTTTTTCGCATTCTTTTCATACATTCTCGGATTTTTTCACGCCTTTTCAATAGCTTCCTTGTAGGCAGCTCTGTTGTTGGGACATAATAGCGCTGTACTCTTTTACTTTCTTTTTGAAGAAATTTCTCTCCTTCCTTGGCCTTTTTACGCTCTCTGTATTTCTTTTGTCTCTCAGCATTTGACATACGAGCCATTTCCTGCAATAACAGAAGTCAGTGAATTACGTTACATTATTGGTGAATTACGTTACACTATGATTTCAGCAGTTATTTAGAAACAGGAGCCTTTAATACACAATTGTGATGTGAATTTATATAATCATTTATATTTTAATCCTCAAAAACAAGTCACACATGTAATTACGCTAAATAGAATGTCAAAATCGCAAGAGAATAAAATGCATACTTACCTAGTGTTTTTGGCAGAATTCATGTACGCTTTAGTTGTTTTCCAACATGGCGAAATTACGTCATTTATGACGTAAGTGCTTGTAAGCGGTGTTTATAATTGTTTTTCTATGTGAAGATAGCTACTTTAGGCTGTTAACCTTCAAATCTTATTTTGTTGTGTAACGTAGTTCACTGTAACGTAATTCACATTTTAGAAGAATACTTCCACAAATCTACATAAATTTATGGAATCTATATAACACCTGTGCTTCTTATGGGGGAACAGTATAGTCTACACAGCTGTGAAAGGATGATTTGTATTTCATCCTACACTTTCTGATAAATATGCGTAACGTAATTCACAAAATATTGGAAAAAATGAAAAAAATAGAAATCAAGTAAAGTAGCGTGGTCTTTATTAGACTGATCTTTATATGCACACTTTTTATATTAAATTGATGTATTTACCTGCTAATTTGACGATACTATAGAGTTTTTACATGTTTCCGTTTGATTAATATATTCATCCAGTTAGTGTAACGTAATTCACATAAATATTGTGACAAGTGTCAGTAAGAAGTGTGGAAATTATTTTTTGAAGAAACTATTAAAAACGGCCGATGTCACTCATGTATATTTATTTGTAATTATAATTAAATGAGAAAATGAAGTTAACATTAAGTTTAATTAATGTAGCCCCACAGGTTTTATAAACCACTGACACTGTGACAGGCTATTTGAGGAATATAACCATCAGGTTCCGGTGTGTTTTGAAAAGAAATAGCAGTAACAATTACTTTTACCAGTTTAAACAATATCAATTACATTAGCACCTTTAACAAAAAACTTGTTTTGTATTGTGCTGCGAGTTATTATTAAGTATATGTGCACGTGACTTATAAAAAGGCGACTGGTGTGATTTAACTGATTTTGGACGTTTTATCGACTAGTTAACATGTGGATTCGAAACACAATTGCTGCGTCGTCCAATATGAAATACCTAGTTTCCAATACGGAAACAAATTGGACGGTCACTTTGTAGAAATGCGTATTTATAATTGGAAGAGAACAGTATTTGTAGAATAATATAATGCTTGATTTCTCGTTTTATTTTGTGTACTTTGTTTATCGGCATTTCGTCCCTCGTCCAAAGATGCATATGAAGTGCAAAGGCAGTACGATATTTGCTAACGTTTTTATAAAAAAAATTCTGTTGTTTGGCTTCGCTTAGAGTTGACTAGGCCTTTACATCATGCCAATTGAACAAAACTAAAAAACAGTTTAATTTTCAAAAAGCGGTGATAGAAGTTGAAAGTCACATGCTGTATTTTCCAGAATGACAGTTATTTCGTTTGCTATACGATTATACGTCAATTATTCAAAAGAAATGCATTTAGCCAGTCCATCACTTTTGTAAACAGAATGACGACATTTTATCTTGACTGTACATGTATGTAACAGTGACATATTGTGCCATTTCCACTGTCGGCGCTTAATGTGAACTGTTGATTTAGTAAAACAGTCATCAATATATATTATTTTGCTTCATCATAGGGGAGACACTTTGTTTGAAAAAAAATGTAAATGACCTACAAATGACTAATTTTATAACAGAACTTGACCTTACAAATACATTCACAAACACCAGCCATTATGAATGATTACAGGTAATATGTTGTGTCGTGAAAGATTTATATAAATTATCGATGTGACCAAAAAGAATTGATTTATTCATATTATTATAAATACAGTGTTTGATTGTTTGTGACATTCTGTGTCATAACTGATTTATAATAATTATTTATTATGCTGAATAACCTTACCGTATTTCTTTGTGTCTTGAAGGTTTCTCAACACTTTTGATCATGTTTACAGATGCATCCTTCTTTATTCCCTGTTTTTCCGGTATCTTAGGTGCCTACGTTCAGAATGTCTTTTTCAAAGTGACTTTACCTTCATGATAATTTTATATTGAGGTATATTTTTAACTGAAATGTACCACGGATTAAATTTTGCAAAACGTTTTTATTATCATTTTTTCATGGTACCTGCCTTTCATTCTTTCAGTCAATATGACTTGACTTTCTGAATATAGTCGCACCTACTAACATTATAAATCAAACGGATTTTAAATAAGCTAGTTCTTACTAACTGAGTTCTTCCGCTCTGAACCAGATGTGTACCGGGATATAAAAGAGGCGTGAGCCAGATATATTGAATATCCAATTAAATACCAGTTTGATAAGCTTTTATATAGCTACCGCGAAACTCCAAAGTAGTTTTTTTCTCCCGGGAAAGATGGTACATCTGTTGCTTTATCAGTTCACATGACACTTTTGTATTGAATAAAATAAGAAGTTTTTTTTCTGAACATGTTAGACTGACTACAGCTAATAAGACATTTGTAGAAGTAAGACATTGTGTCTTAAATCATTCGTCCTCCATCTCTGATTCATGTGGGAATGTTGGCAGTTATTTGCGGAGAACAGGTTTTTACTGGTACAGATTCCAGGAATACTGGTTAGGTTAACTGAAATACTGTTAAAAACAGCGTTAAACCGAAAAAAAATGTAGAAAGTATAGATACTCGTAAGCTTTGTTTCGTAATTCAAGTTAACAAAATAAAATACGGATTTATCAAACCCTGTGAAAGATTCAAATCTTGAAACTGTCCCACAAGCTAGATCGCTTCTTGCAGGTTACTGTTGCCGTTGTTCCAAGAGAAACGCGCTTAGCTATAAAACAGAATGTAATCTCTATATATGTATACATGTAGATAGCCATAATGGTGTTATAAGTAAAAGTCATCGACTTGTTAAATCGAATTCAAAGCTATAAAAATAGACCTTTGCAGAAAAGGTTGCGAGCAAATACATATTTTCAAATCAACAAATTAGGCAGACCGTTTATTGTTTTATAACATATTTTCAATGAATGGCTTGCCACTTAGTAGTCAAAACTATTGCCCAGGAATGAGAGTCAACAGCTTTGACTGTTGGCAGGTAAGCCGTGTAATAAGTATTCATTACAGGACATCATAATTGAAGTCTTTACTTCATTTTATTTCTGTTTATTTTAAATTAGCAAATTTAGAAATGGCGGTTAACTATAACCCGGTTAATAGCACAAACTATGTACCGGCGATTTATACAGGGAGTCGTAATAATAACTATGGATATTGTTTGCGCATAAAGAGACAAAATTTACTTCCCTAGTCTCTTGTAATGTTATATAAGTGCCGTTTTACTGTGTAAATAAGTCTTGTTGGAAAGTTCACTTGGGCACAAAGAACATTGAAAACATTGAAAACAAAGTCAATGCGACTTTTTTCACATCAGCAACAAATGATTGAATTGTTGGTCAAGCACGTACATCTGTGTTCATTCTGAGATACGCAATGTTACTGGTTTCTTTTTGCTTTATTTCGAACAATTTACAAATAATCATATTCAAGTAGGTTATTAAACAAATCAATATTATCAAGTTATTCGATGGTTTATCTCATTATTTACTACATGTATATGAAACCGATTGAATCTACAAGCCACGTTCTGATCACACCCAGTATTCAGTGTGAAATTATAATGTAATTTTACTATGTTTACAGTGAAAACACTTTACACACTAAAAGCCTATAAAATACTAATGCGCTTTTTGCATTATTTAGGTTTACTGAATGTCATTACCAGTCGTAAAAATTTACTGAAGAAAGTAATGGAATTTCAATGTTGCCTTTACATACGTCATTGATGAATAAAACCAGCAAACCGTATAAAGGTTAATTTACAAACTGTCATGTCAACGGAAAGAACGTCATACATAAGCTGTCAGTTAGGCATATGCATTAGTTTCATAGATGTTTTGAATAATTACTCTCAAGAAATATATCAATGTTTGTCGTTTATATCAATATAAAGTTTCATAATGCCGTCAAAGTTATGTTGCTGTCACATTTTCCGTTATGAACATTAAATACATTAATTTCTTGTTAAATCCTATTTCTTATAACTACTTTCTTTTTAACATTTGTTAACGGTTTGAATATTACTGAATGTTTTATTGAATATATTGTTTTCATTACCTCCCTTTATGGTGTAAATATAACAGTTGATGCGCAATATTAAAAGTAGTGTTTTTCTAACCATGCCAGTACATATAACATCTGTTTGGAAAGCTGTTTCGTCTGCTTTTAAGATTTTATTTTTAAATTATGGACCTTTAACTGTTACCAAATTTATAAATTATGTAAAACATCGCTCTCAAACGTACTACCCACTTACCAAGTTTTGTTTGTGAAAAAGCCTTACAAATTGCATTCATACATTCGGTGAATAATAAAAACAATTAGTTCTGAATGAATGTGTTACCATCATCGTATAAAATCTACATGTAAAGCGGTTTAATTCATAATAATGATGTTTCTTTCCATTTCCAGTCGTCCATTTCCAACACTGAAATATTAATATTAGTATTAACAAGAAACAATGAAACAGTATACTGTTCATATTTTGTGACTTGTTGTAAAGGAGGGGTCATGTATGGGACATTCATGAACCCACGTTTGTGACATTGGACATAAACTTTTAGTGAACCATGGCCACATTCTATACTTTTCTATCTTTTTTCTCAATTTTCAGTTTCTTCAAGGGAATTGTTTTACATAAAACAAGCGTCCCATGCGGTTTTGTTGATTTGCATGTAATAAATTATTTTCTAAAATAATGTATCACAGATGAATACGCCTTATCACAAACAAAAATGCCAGTGCGCGGCTCATCAAATCATTCTCATCCTCTTGTATCTGGCAATGACTGTTTTCAATCACTATAAATCTTTATTCGCGAAATTAACCGCAAATGCTTGATTGAATAAACCGTCTCTCTATTTTCCAGTTCGCCGGATTTTGTATTAGATTTTCTTATAAATAAAACAGAAATAGGACAGCTGAATATACATCACCCATTGAATGCGCTGATACTTTAAAGGGCAGTGCATGTTTGACTTAATGTTAACTGTGTGTTGCTTTTAAATCAACTTTAATCAGTAATATGGAAGATCATTTTTCTCACTCTTAAGACATTCGAAGAAATACATCTATAAATATATGTTTACGTTAGCAAGTGTGAAACAATGCAGTCCAGTTAAAATTTAGGACATGTTACGTTTGTAATCCATCGCTAGACATTGGTTCCGGGTTAAATCGAGAGCAATTGTATTAAAGTCAGAATATCCTTAAAATTAGCCTTTAAAGCTATCTTTTAAAACTTAAAAGACTATCTTGTGACAAATGGATCATATGTTATACATATTGATATAACATTTATCTTAGAGAGACTGTCATATTCCAAAATTGCAAAGTAACTACTATCTAGTATCTCTTTTGATGTAAAGCCACCTGCACCTTGAAAAAAAGCAGTATATCCTAATACTTATTGTAATTGCTTCTTCTATTAGCAATTTGTTTTACTGTTCATGGAAATATGCCGTTTCAAATCAGGTTATTTTGATAGAAAGAAAAACTGTCTGTAAATGACAAACATATTAGAGAAATTCAAGTTGCAGCAATGGAAGACCGAAGTACGAATGATTTTCAATCTTTAAGAATGTAATTTAGACCGATTTGTTAATCTTAAGATATGTGCCTAAAACATTGTAAGTCATTTGAATACTTGCGTAAAAGCATAAACATTTCAAAGCGATATTCCAAATAAGTAATTTATGTCGAAATGAATCACATCGTGTTTGACAACTGTAAAAAATTATAGTCTTAGACAATTACTAGTATTTTACTTGATACAATCATATAAACTGAAATGCTATCGAAGCTACACTAAGCCATAGTGCTTATACTTGAAAAGTATAAAATAAATTCAGCTATTTTCACAGTGATACTAATCAAAATAAAACGTGATTGTTCATAACATGAATTATATCAGTGTGACACAAGTTATCATGACAGTTATCTAAATGTAACATAATAGTGGTTGAATTAAATAATCTTCGTTGACTTGATTGAAATAAATCGCATCTAACGACCATGATTTTTACTCGGTGTACAGTTTACATTTTAATATTGCATAACACTGTTACTTAACATTGTCTGTTAAAAACACATTTTATTTACCGTTTCTTTTTTCACTTTAAAGACATTACGTAATTTACCTAAACTTACATCAGGTAGAAAATGATTCTATTTTGCTTGTTTCAGAGTTTAAACATATTATTATTATTATTATTATTAATATTATTATTATACCAGATTTATATATACATGCTATTCGTTCCCACGAAGCAAACTTGACATGTTATGCTTTATCATGTTCTTTGCCTTAGGTGTATTTTCTGGTCACTTGCAACTAAGACCGAAATTCTTTTCATTGAATACAGTCAGAAATTTTGTAATTAAAAAAAAAAGCTTTACGTTTGAATAATAAGTCATACTGAAACTTGTATGCCGTAAGTAACTGTTCAAAATGTCACTTACACATTTCAGTATACAGCAGATTGTGAAAATAAAGCAACATTGCCAAGATTAAAGAGATGTGCAGGTGTTACTTTAATTGAGTAGGACTTTGATTTATATACTTCATGTTGCTCATATATACATCGAGGGGTGAATGCGAAAGAGTTCTAAGAGCATATAAATAAAGAAGCACTTAGAACTCTTTCGCATTAACCCCTCGACATGTACAAAGGTATGAATGGAAAATATTTTCTGTATAAACTGCCGTGCAAATTTAGTTTAGTAAAATACCAGTGAAATATTAGATTCAGGCAAAGTCCTAAGCTGACATTTGCGACATTTGCATATACGCTGATGCATTGTAACAAAAGATCAAATAGCCTGAACAGCTGTTGTCAGTAAAATAATAAAAAAAAACACGAAAGATTCCATTTTTATACACTTCTCACTATTAAATATCCTTAAACAAACACAGTAGATCTGCAGTTAAGCGAACATTTACAAAACTCTTATTAATAATGACAAACAAGTTTTCGTTCCTGCGAATGGAATTATTAGGTACTCGTGCACGTAGATCAATCATCTTGATTCTGTCAAACAGCTTCATTGGCTCTCTGATAAATTAGTCTCAAACAATATGTCTCCATATGCCGTCATATTTGTGTAGTTATGAATTTTTCGGTCAGGCAAGAAAACAATTGGAAGGGCTTTTTTCACATCGCGTCTGTATAGTGTTAATTTCCAGCCAAATAATCAACATTTTAAACTTTTTAATGGCCCGTGTACATGTATATTGCAGCACATAGTGAAAAAAGTGGCACATTGCTAAAAGCTATCTACACCATGCGAAGTGTATATGAAATGAAAGCAGAAAACAACTGTCAAATTGAATGCAATTTATGTGAACATTCTTCATTTAAAACAAAATCCTCATTTTTCAGTAGTCTCCTTTTATTTTCTTAAAGACGTAATTTGATAATAGATATGTTTTAAACTGTACTGACTAATGGTATCTAAACAGGTCACAAACTGTCAGTGGACGCCTTTCGTATGTTTCGTTTGCATTCATTAATCTTTGATTTCTCCGGGGGATTTTTTTTTGTTCAAAACAAGAGTTTCGGACGTATTCCTCAATCTGATTGTGCTTTTTTCAGAATAAAGATATTTTACAGATCAGCAGGCCTTATTTGAAAAGTTACCATAAAAATAGTCCATCCAGCGCCTATCAAATCATCCTTAAAATTGTATCTGGGATGGACACTTTAATCAATATAAATCTTTATTGGTGAAATTATGCTACGAGGCTTGATTGAATAAACTGTCTGCCTATTTTCCAGTTCAGGAAATTTTGTTTGGGATGCTGTATTACAAAAGGAGATATAACAATTCAAGACGTAAACCTATTTGATGATTTTTAGGTCCATGTATTTTTGATACGAGCGTACTGATGTACCTTCAGATATCACAAATATAGAAGCTTAACTTGTGTGTGAGTTTATGGAGAATAATTGTCACTCCTGGAAATGTTCCTTGTAGGAAGGCCTAACTGCGATGAAAAATGTTGCTGAATTCAGAACATTTAAGATATTTTAAACAGTGTTCGGTATCTTTTTCATTATTCACTTTCCTACCTTAAGATTGTTCATGAACAAAAATTATTACCGTGAATATACATATTTATTGGACCATAGATAAAACGCATACACGGGCTATATTTGAGCCACGTATGTCCGTTCCATATCTTCTTTACCGCAAGGAGTATTTTCATAAGATTATCATCATTTGCTATCTTCATCTAAACGACATGCAGAGTGCACAACGAAGACACTCGTTCCAAGATCAAGGTCACACATCAGGTCAAATGTCAAAAATGTTACCTTTGTATCCGCTCCTTATCATCTTAACCGCTTGGAACATTGTTATATATAAAGGCTAACATAAAATGTCCACATCACCTAAACGACGTGAAGTACATACAAACACGGTAACAAGGTCCAAGGCCAATGTCACATTTTGAGATCATTGTCAAATAGATTGAATTTGCGTCCGCTCCATATGTACTAAACTGACTGGAAGATTTTAATAAATGCTGCATCATATATCTTTCTCATCTAAACTGCACAACCAAAGTCTATAGGTCCACATAATAGCTTGAATTCAAATCTACTCCATAGCTTAGCTTCCTAGCTGTCGTTTATGGAATTCCATTTCCTAAGACATGCGTTGCCCCACTGATCAAAAATCGTGCGGTCTAGAAGTTCAAGGCCGAGCTGAGAGATCATAAACTGCATTAAATAATTTTCATAAAATAACAAACAGTTGTTAGCCTAATTCGAACAACTTGCGGAATGCAAAGCCCAGGTAATCAGGACCAAGATCAAGATCACGCTTCATTTCTTCCTCACTATTAGAAATAATTTCGTGCAAACTATAACCAATTATAAAACTCGCCATGATGACTTTAAATTTGTTTTCGTCACAAATATATTTTTATATATATTATCAAAGTACCCATACAATATTGTATTCACCGACTAGAATAATTTGCGCTTAGTATAATCAAGACTTATTATCTTCCAATTTGGCATTGTCTGCGATAGACCATACCTGAAATATGATATAAACACATTATTTGCAAAACCAATTTCGAACATTAAACTTCTTAACAAAGGGACGAGGTCAAAACTGCTGCATGTTTACGAAAATGTAGTGTTTTAGTTCACTGAATTTCGGGATTTTTTAACTGTATTGGTTTTGATAGGTTTGTTGAGGTAAGTTGATATTATTTGATATTCCAAACATTGGTTCATCTTGTATCAAACATGCCATAGCTGCATTGTACATAATAAAAATTGCATAAGACAGAAATTTCAAACTTCATCATTCTATGGATATGAAAAAGAAATATGAATTTAAATGCTCCGTTGATATTATCTTTTAAAACTACAATGTAGCTTGAGGTTATTATACAAAAAGATAAAATTATTTGTTTACGGAAAATGACTTTATCAGATCGGCAATAGATACAACACTTGACATACGATTATACGGAAATTTATTAGGAATAATCTTTAAAGGCCTTTTCAGCTATATTTATTTATGAATTTAATTGCGGTATAATGATCACCATGTTACAACCAATGTCTACCTGCCATTTGAATTATACATCATACACATAATAAAATGTTGGTAACATCGGAAATATATGTGAAAAAAGAGGACAAGACACTGTTTCTCAGCCTGCCTTTTCTGCAAACTCAATTAGGAAACCGTATCAAATTAGACCTTAACAGAAATTTAATTATGCTGATTTGTCATGTTCATGGTTAAGATATTTCCTGTCTGTTTCGGAATGATAATATGATTATCGATAATTGACAGAATCCCGGGTGTTCACTGGTCAAATGTCCTAAAATGAACATATTTTATCAGCTTAGGAAGACATTTTGTTGGGTTTAACGTCGCACCGACACAATTTAGATCATATGGCGACTTTCCAGATTTAATGGTGGAGGAAGACCCCAGGTGCCCCTCCGTGCACAATTTCATCACGAGCGGGCACCTGGGTAGAACCACTGACCTTCCGCAAGCCAGCTGGATGGCTTCCTCACGTGAAGAATTCTACGCCCCAAATGAGGTTTCGAACCCACATCGATGAGGGGCAAATGGTTTGAAGTCAACGACTCTAACCACTCGGCCACGGAGGCCCCTTAGGAAGACATATTGAACATCAAAAACAGTAAGGAAAGTGTCTAATGTCGTTTTCCAGTGTAATATTGAAATCTAAGAAGTATCATGCTGCCCGTTTCTTTTAATCCCAGAAAAGAATTAGGTGTTGACTAGCAATTATGTGATTAGTTGTAACCAACCGCACTTATCAAAGAAGGTATAGAATAAAATTATAATTGCTAATCGAAGTGCAGTCTTCAGAAACAATAAATTTTACGATAGTTATTAGGTTACCTTTTTGATTATATATGTACTGTCTTGTTCTTTTCTTTGTTTATTTACGTTTTACCACTTAATGATCTTACTTTAGACCATCTTAGATAATGTTTGCTTCTTGATATTCACTCAGATTTCTGGTGATAACATATACTCCTTGTCTGATGTAATACATCTAACCTTATTTGCTTATAGCTAGTTCTGCAAACGTTATACTCATTTTTGGTAAGACATAAACTTGTTACTAGAATCATTCATATCCACAGGCAGAATAATGGGTAACGAAAATATGCATAACCAAAACAATACTAATGAAACAGTTTACAAGCAGCAATGCGGAATGATTAAATTATTTGTATATCAAACAATGAATAAACTGAAAACACTTTCAAAGTTGACAGTCTGCAGCAGCTGTTAAACAATTTTAGTGTAATTTGTTTGTTTGTGTGGGTTTAACGCCATTTTTTCCACAGTATTCCAGTTATGTAACTGCGAGCAGTAGACCTAACTAGTATCACTGGATTCTGTATCAGTACAAACCTGTTCTCCACAAGTACCTGCCAACTTCCCCACATGTATCAGAGGTAGAGGGCGAATGATTTCAGACACAACGTCTTTTATTAAACCGTAACGGAAAACATACATCTCGCCCGAGTATCGAACTCACGACCTCAAGATCCGTTACGGTAGATCTGAGCCCTCTCTATTGAGCTATTCTGGCGGGCTATTTTTAGTGTAATAATGTATCTATAATTGTGAATAACAACTACAGTGACTATTAAGTACGATGTTATTATTCCACAAAGAACTAAAACAAAACATACATAAACTAAGACAGTTAGAATCTTTTTTGTACGGAAGAACCTACATGTATCAAGGAGCCAATAGCTTATTCCAGATATCGAAGTTTTCAGCAACATTTATAAACTTGATTAAGCTGGTGGAGTAATAATTAAAGTCGGCAGTTTTCGTGCGATTGCAATTTGTTATACGATTTTTGCATTCTCCAGCAGGTTTGTACATGTAGCTCATACAATAACAGTATCCTTGCTTTACATATCAACTTGGGAATGCCGAAATCACATACTGAGAGTACGTACCTTAGCGATCGGATTTTGAGGATGCAGGCCACAAGTAGCTTATTATAATAAGATGTTGAACTAAAATAGCATAGGAGACTTTGACGTCGCGTGCAATTGATAGTAATTTATCCTACCTTTTTTGTTTGCTTAATATCTTGCAAGGATTTATAAGGTATTATGATACTTTGTCTTCAAGATGAAGTGACATTATGAAAAGAAACGATGCAAGTGTTTCGATTTATCCTGTTATCGCTTCCTTATCTACTCTGGTAATGCAATGAAATAACTACACAACATGATCAAAACTGTATTCAAACTAAACTCTATTCCTTTACCCAGGGTGCAGTCGATACATGTCTTGCTCCAATCATAAAAACTGATGGAATATAGTTACCCCTGTGCGTCATTGCGTCCATTCGTCCTTATACAAAAGTATGGTTTTTAGCTAAAAACACAGCTCTGCTACCGTAAAGTTCAAGGTCACACTTACAGGTCAAAGAGTTCAGATCAGTTTTCTTGTCCGCTCTATATCTTTTTATGCATCCCTCTATTTATAAATACTTTCGCACAAAATGTCACAGTTGTTAATAATATTACGACGTGTTGCATCTAAGACCCATACTCTTACATTAAAGTTCAAGGTCAAACTTAGTGATCAAAGACTTAACGTCATTTTGCCGTCATCTCTATAAAGTTTTTATGCATGAAACTATGTTCTTGAAAATTACTTAGTTCAGAAGGACGAATTGTGATAAGTCAAATATTGTTGCATGAATATGATTTTTGTGTCACGTGCAAAGCAAGAAGAAGAAGAAAGAAAAAAAAACATGTGGTAGATATTGAAATCGCGTTTTCGAGCTCTGTTTGAACATTGGTATATACTGTGAACAAAATTGTTTACTCAAATGAAGGATATACCTTCAAAACTCTCTAAATAATATAAAAGAATGGTTTAAATTGTAGCCATATAAAAATAATTATACAACATACAATAGTGTTGACATTAAAAAACTAGGTCAGTGTATTTTTGTCGCGTAGCTAATATATCGCAGGCTTGACACTATTTTGTCTATTCTATAGTGGAAGCATATATCACACTAGAGACGTTTTAGGGCCAACGGCATATGTTTTTTCCCCTATAATTCAATTGATAAGCCGTGAACAAAATTAGACTTTGACAACAATTAGATTAGAAAAACAAATCTGTCACTAAGTTTCTACTTTTCTTCGTTGTTTCAAAGAAAGAATGTAATTATCACTCATTGACAGAAGCCGTAGTGTTTACCTGGCTTGGGTAATGCTGTGAACATATATTTTCGCCAGGCGGAGATTAGTTTCGTGATTAAGTGGTTGAACGATATTAGGCGGGCCGGCATGGACCTAACCGAGTGCCAATGACACGAGGTATTCTCAAATTCCATGTAATTATGTGCCTCAGACTCAATATTTATTGTTTGGGTTCCTGCGTTCCTTTATGAAGTTAACAAAGCAGTTCTTTGACAATTAATATTCATTATTAGTTATTACAACAGGATTTGTCTAGGCTAGGTTCATAATGTAACATGCTTTGACGATTATTACAATGCAATAGGATTCATACTTGTCTGGATAAAAATAAGAAATACCACAGACGATGTCTATACTAAATGTTTTTCATAAATCTTATCATCGAGATCTTTGTATTTTAGACGATTACTTTCCAACAGTTTGACCTTAAACTGCAGTGATGTGACAACATGTCTGAGCCCGTAATGATTACAAAGTCCAGCAACTTACGCTAAATAAATGTATCATAAATTTACTTGGAAAGTCTGGTTACTTGTAAATCGAATAAATCATATACGAATGTATAATCCCAATGGGAAACATTACTGGTCTGATATCGATTAGACACGTGATTTAATGCAATTGGATGACCTCTGGTGTTTGTCAAGCTATTTCATTAAACGATCAGCAAAGCTGAGAAAACATAAATGGGTCGATGATATGCTTATGACGTAATTCTACAATAAGCGAAAGCTCGTTAAGAATGTTGAATTCTTTCATTTAATGAAGACATTCCACTTGTTAACGGAAGGTCGGAGGTTCTACCCAGTTTCCCGCCCGTGATGGAGTAATACATGGAAGGGCACATGAGGACTTACAATTGTGTCAGTGTGAGGATAAACGCAACAAATACAAAACATTTAAATTATACTCAAATGGTTTATATCGAAGATGATGTCGACATAAAGAACGAAATATTTTTATTAGCTGAGTTATTAAGATAAGAACTATATTAGTTACAGTAGCATAACTGAATACTTATTTATAAATCTAATAACATGTCAGGGCAATAAGTTAATTGGTACTGAGGTATATAATCGAGCAATAAAAAGAAATCTTTAATGTTTCGTTACTTAGATAGAGAAAAAAGCATGCGATAAATGTCTTTGCCGACGTGAATTCCGATTGGAAAGAAAATGTTGATATATTGAATTTTAAAGATACCCAGAAGCATTTCCAATGACGTAAAGGGTAATTGTAGATGGCTCTATCATTTCAGATAAAATACATCCTAACAATTATTGTAGAACATATGGCACTGATTATTTTCCCAGTGCGGACACAATGTTTTTGGTCATCTTATCTTGTTCCTCTGGAATGAGACGAAAGTGTTCAGTTTATTTGAATTCTGATACGCTTTCATTAATAACAAGTAACAACAAATAAATAATGAGTTTCTCCTTTCAAATAAGTGTAATCACTAGGGGCCGTATTCATAAAACATCTTAAGTATAAGACAGTTAGTATAAGAAACTGATTATTTTCTTAAGTATTACCTAGGTTAGAAATTTATTTTACGTAAGTATATTTGCTATTCATAAAACAATTTAATAAGTATTGTTTTACTTTTATAATGGACGAAAACATTAAAAAAAGAACATTGATTTCAGACAGATACAACTTGCACAATTAGGTTTAAAGTGCTTTTATCTGAATAACAACACTTTAATCGCGCCCACGACGCAATTTTGTTTTCTGACTTAAGTCATTTCTAACGTATCTTAAGTTTAAGCTGTTTTATGAATAGGACTTAAGTTTTTTTACTTAGACTTAAGCTAAAATCACCACAAACTTAAGTTAAATCTTCAACTTAAGTCAAAACTTATACTTAAGATGCTTTATGAATACGGCCCCAGGTCATGTTTTCTGTTTAATGTAAACTTATTGAAATCATTATGAGAGGAAAAGCTATAGATATGAACACAAAGTGCACAACGGTATCTATCAACAAACAGATATTGGCTTTTTTTCTAATTGTTTAAATTAAGGGGTACCATTTGTCTATTTTACAAAACCGATGGAAGCAATATTATTTGAATAGATATGATTTCTTGAACTATCAAAATAGTATTTTCAGACAAATATTTCGTATATATATCTGCCGGGTTTTCGAAGAAAAATCCGGCTTGTAGATTAGGTCTGTCCGCGCGGATGGATGGGGAATATTGAGTCTCATGTTAACCTTTTTGTTCATTCAATATCTGGACAATTCTTTCATCTATGACCTTGAAACTTCTCATGTATGTTGGTCATGATGTGTACATGATCCCTATTGATTTTAGGAATACTGGATCAAAGGCCAAGGTCACAGGAATCTGAACATTTGTTTCTGCATGATATCTGAACAAGTATTTCAATTAGGACCTTGGAACTTCCTAGGTATGTTTGTGTTGATATGTACATGAATTCTAGAGATTTTAGGGTCACTGGGTTAAAGGTCAAGGTCACAGGGACCTGAACATGTTAACCTTTTTGTTCACTCAATATCTGGACAAGTATTTTACCTAGGACCTTAAATGTTCATAGGTTGGTCTTGATGTGAAAATGACCTCTACTGATTTCGGGATCACTGGGTCAAAGGAGGTCAAGGTCACAGGGACCTGAACATTGAAAATGGTTTCCGTTCAGTATCTGGACAAGTATTTCACCTAGGACCTTGAAAGTTCATAGGTATGTTGGTCTTGATGTGTACTTGACCCCCATTGATTTTAGGGTTAAAAGTCAAGGTCACAGGGATATAAACATTGAAAATGTTTTTATTTTACTTTTATGTTTTTACACCAATTTATTTTTTTTTTAATTTCATTTTCTACTTTTCCATTTCTTTTCTCCCCTTTTCCTTCAATATTGCTCATTAATTTGGGGGTTATTTATTGTATGCCATTATTAGAACTTTACCACATTATTACCTAATTCGGAAAACCCGGCCAAAACGCCGTCAGGCGTTAGCTGCTTGTATTTTGTTCAGTTAGGTAACCAACATCGGATTCTAAGAAAAGGAGATTAAATATTTAAATATCAAAATTAATACCGCTGTTTCACTTGAACAAAAGAACAGTTTTAAACCGTTATTATGTTTACAGCATCCACCACTACATTCTAAAATCAATAAAACGTTTAGGGCAATCACAGGGAAAATATCACTGTGTCACATTGCTGCAGCAATACAGTATCTAACACGCATTTTCGCCAGAAAAATTCATTTCGTGCGAAGAAATCATATAAAAAAGGACAAATTACTTTAAAAAGCATATTTTAATATTGTAATTATTTTTGTTGTTTTTATGTAGACAATATAATCTAAACTACAATACCAATAAACGATATACCCGAAATACATACTTCATCCTTATTGTCATATACATGTATTTATAAAAGTCAGGACCACTATTTTTTTTTAAAATATACTATTATAATTATAATGAATTTCGTTTAGTTGAAATAAATTGCCATAGAGCGGTGAACCGGAGAGTTAAATCGCGTGACTACATGAATGATGCCGAAGCAATTCATCAAACGACACGATAACTGTTTTCTGAAGTAATTTGTGCTCTCGAGCGGAATCGTGTTTGAATGCTATCTGTTACGTATGTACTGTTTGTTTGCTTGTTCTGTGTTTAGGGCCTACATTTTTAACAATATTTCAGCGAATTTAACGCAACAGGTGTGCTTTGATTCCAGTACTGAATTCTTCTGCACAAGTAACTTTAAACCTTTCCGCATTAACCGGAGTCGGAAGACGAATGATTTAAGACACATTATATCGTTTATCAAAACGTCACGAAGAATATATGCATCAACCGGGAATCGAAAACACAACCCCGCGATCCATAGAACTGCGCTCTGGCTATTGAGCTTGGCGGGTGCGGCCTATTAAATATGCATGATCACGTGGCATTGTAGTTTCGTGCATATGATATCGCTACAATATACATTTATTGAATGTTTTGTCGGTCAACAGTCAGAACTTCGGACCGAGGTCTGAAAGACAGAAGGTCAAACGTTTTAAAATATGGAGGAAAACATTCAGTAACTGTTTCATTAATAAATTTCTCTTCATATCTTTTCTTCAAATTTCGACTTCAGCCCAACAAATTTCAGTGTTGAATTACGGACCAGTCATTAGCACAAACTAGCGAATGGACTAGCTATCTAAATAAGGAGTCTATGTGATGATCTAAGATATAGGATCATCATATAACTAGAAGCTACAAGATTTCCGTTAAAGTTTCATTTCTCGCTGCCGTGATACAGCTATTGGATTTTTCGTTTAGAACAGAACTGCTGCGGGCTATTTAAATAAGCGGCTGAGATACGGTCATGTTCATTCTTAGAGAAGCAATGTTCGGGGATCTAAAGTTTAAAATAGTTACTAAAGCTAATGAAAATAAGACAGAAATAACTGAGGATGAATATTTATTAAACTTAGGAATAAATAAAAAATGTAATGAGTTATAAATTGTATTATTGTATTATTAATATAATTATCAGTCGTCATCTGTGACATTTGTGATGTGTGATTAATATAAGCTTGTGCAATTATTTTATAGTGACTGTAAATGCTGAAACTGAGTAACATATTGTAACTAAGAAGGAGAAGTTAATAATAATAAAAAGCAAATCGGGTAAGTCTTTATGGATACATTGTAGTTTGGACTTTAAATATGAGTGTAAATAAAGAAGACAAGTTATAAAATATAAGGATTGGGAGTGAATACTTCTTCCAGTTGCATTTTACATACCTTTTAGAAGTTCAAATGTCGATTCAGATATACCAACTAATAAAGAAAGTTCAACCTGCGATGACTTTCATAAGGAGTTCTTTAAAGATAGTTTACTTATTGAAGGGGATAAATGTGGATTCGGTCGCTAAACCTCTGACATAGGATTTAAGACAGCGCATTCATTATATATTGATACTAGTACTTGTTTTGTAGGGAGGCGGGTATAAGAGTTATTCATTCCTTTTTACGCGAGAATACTAACTTATTTTCAAAATCAATGAACCGTTACGACAGTACTTATGTGTTTAAGTTATGTTAAATTTCATTTCCCTGAAATCATCAGATACTTTGAGAGATGTCTGCGTTTTTCTTCCGAATATTTTACATGCAATGATGTGCGTTTTGCAGAAAGCACCACGTTTTGTACGTGTAAAGAATCTTTTCGCCAATGTTTAGTTTTCGCATGTTATTATTATGATTTTATTTAAATGATGCACGATGATTCTAAGTTATACTGTCTGTTGATTTCAAAGTAAAACAATAATGATACATTGCATTAAAAAATAAACAAATCTAAAGCAAAGAACAACAAAACATGTAGACAAGTAAAGCAAGCAACAATTAAATTACTGAGGGTCGATGAAGAAAACTGGACAGCTTTGTAAATGGACGTCAAAACTTTATTACATTATGGTACTTCTTTCACGTTATATAGCAGTTATGTGGTCAAAAGTGTGCTTCTGTGGTGTAGTCGAAAAACATCCCTAATAAATAGATCCTTAATTTTTCATTTTTAGCATATTTGCAAGTTTCGAGTTGACTTGAAAACGAATGTAGGGGTTTTCATTATGTGGACTGCTGTCTGAAATGCGGCAATATGAATACCAGACAGTTGACTTGCATTTCACCGCATACTATACAGCACATTTTTTTCTTTTTGCTTTTTTAAGCGAATGTATGAAAAATAGGTCTATGACGGAGTTAAAATCTAGAAGGTGTATCAATAGCTGAATTTTATATGAAACAAAGACACATTTCTTTTACTGGTATATAACCTTTACTGGCCGATAACGTAAACTGGGCAAACTTGCAAACGGACGTCATTGATTAAATTATGGTAATAATTATTATTGCATGTGAGAAATGTGGAGTCTAAGTGATCATAAAATTTGACATCTTCTTAATCATGAAATTCTATGACGATTTCAATCGGGGATGATTGTCATATACCAAGGAAGCCACGTTTCATAGCCTAAGTACTGCAGTTAATTTTGATGTAAAAAACGATTTCATACTAGGTAAATTAAATTTTTGAGAAAGAACATGTTCCATACTCAAAGTTACATATTAAAATATTGTGTAACAATAAAGGAAGTCATATTTATTCACTTTGATTCGCAGGTTGCTTTCACAGACAAACTTATAGAAAGAGAGATTTTTTTTCGGGAAACGAATTAGGATTAAATAGCTACATACTTCATCACGTGATCAATTTGTTTCTAGAATAAAAAACATGCAAATTATAGCCATATAACCCTATATGCTATATCTATATTTTCATCTGAACTCAGTAGATTATAGTCTTAGTGAGAAAAAAAAATATCAGAGAAACATCTTAAGGATTTTATTCCTGTCCAAATTATGTTTTAGGTAGAACTATAAATATTCAGTTTAACTTTCTATCTATGGTATTTCAGGTGTATATATTAGATTCGTTTAAAGATTAAATGCCATGCACAGAAGTACATGACAAAATAAAATATTCTAAAGTACGATTAATAAAATGTATTTTATTCCATATAAAAATGTTTTGAAAGCTTCAACAATTCATACTACCATCATTATTAAAGCAATATGCCAATAATATATGTTGTTTCTTTTTTGCAAAATCAAAATGATTCATAATCACAGTAAATAAAATAGGTTAATTACATGTTGGTTTTTCGTATACGTTTTAGGAACAGAGCATATTTGTGATAAATTCTGTTCAAACATGGATGTAATTAATATTAATCATGCTATGGGGCTAATTTTGTTATTGATATATATCTATATTCTATTTATAATATTGCCACACAAATATGCCACAGCTTTAACCAAGTGGGAAATATCAGATATTAAATAACAATTATAGCCAAGGCATTTAGTCTAACGTTGTTTATAAAGATAATGCAATATGTTTGCGTAGTGTAACCTAATACATGCAAGAACCTGCATCGATCTGAGCCATACATTTCAAGGGGCGAAGACGCGCGATCCCGCAGAAATTAACGGTTAGCGGTAAATGATATTTGTCAATTTTGTATTTTAGCCTCCATTCAAACTGTTATGAAAAAAACTTTTAATTCATGGTATTTAATCATGGCCTAGAATACAAAACAAAATAACAGAGAGCTCATTTTCATAATATTATGAACATGTTGATTTGAAGACACCATCCAACAAAAATTAATTGGATTCTAGGGATTTATAAATATATATGACAATGCTGATGATTATATGATAATTCAGGAAACAAATCAAATAAGGCATTTATAAATGTCTTATAAAAATTGGAAACATATTATTTTATGCATTTTCTGACTCGAAGATGATTCAGATTTTCAAGATGCTGCTTTTTTTCCTATGACACTCAAACACTATTTTCTAAAACTTCTGTTTAAATCTCAATCTTTAAAAGAAACTTCTGTTTTAAAATCAGATTTAATATCAATCTTTAAGGTGGCATTCTGTCTATTCCTTCACTTCACACCAAAGTGACAACGTGTAGGATAAAAAACTGCAAGAAATAATTAATGTTTTTGGTAATTTCCCGCATGGGAGCTTACTACAATATTGGCTCTCTGCTTACTACAATATTGGCTCTCTGTCTTATTGCCGGTTTCTAAATATAAACTTATCTTCTAAACTTAACACCAGACAATGTCATTATTAAACAAATATATTTAGCGTCAGTATGTCTAACAACCTTATTATTGTATTTATTTCATTAATTGCTGTACTGAATTAGTTAAACACAATTATTGGCTTTTAACCTTATAGCTGATTTTCAATGATACAGCCATATCAATATTGTTAGGATAAGAAGTGGTATCAAAATATTAGTCAGCTTTCCGACATTTTCTGAAATCTTACTCGAGGAAGCAAGGATGTGTTTGTATATAACAAGGTATATATGTCATTAGCGTTAATGGAATTTGATAAATAGATAATAAATAGCTTCCATAATGAGAGATAACAGAATGTCAACACATTTTCAGATTTTTAAAAACAAGTAGTGTTTTCTATAGTATATTAAATAGTGCATGTACATTGTGCGAAACTATGGCAATAACATTTGTGACTTCTGGACAAAATTGATGGCATGTGTATTTTATTTCCATATGCACTTTTAGAAGTTTTATTTTTATGCTCTGTCTTAATATTGATTCATTTGTACTAATTGAGGTCAAAACGCGACGTTTTTATCTTGATTAATATTTTATTCTAACACGATCCGCAGCAGCTGCTATATAAACATATAGCGAAATCGCCTATACATGAATCTACGATAAAATATAGCTCTTCCATTCCGCCCTACGATTGTACTTCCATTATATACAGTATAATATTAATACGTACTAAATAGGCTACTCGACTTTTTCAGTGCTAGTAGTAATAAAAAGTACATCAAATTTTCTGAAACAAACTATTTCTAACTGATGAATTTATTTGTTTATATTTTTACCGTAAGAAAATGTTTCAGCCCGGTAAGTTTCAACTTCAACACCAGTGCATCTATGTCTGGTCGTGTGTGTAGTTTACAATTTCTGCGTTGTAGGCACCACAGGTGTCAACTAGGTTCTACTTTGACAGTAAATAAATCATAATTCATGTTCCAATCTTCAAGACTCAAGTGTTTACGTGTTTATATGCCGCCGCAATGTCCTAGCATGTATGTTTCAGTGCCATCATGTAGGTGACGTGTACTATTTTAAGAAACAGCATATATAAACTCTGAATTAAGTATTTACCTCTGATTTCTATATCCGACCTTAGATGTTATTAAAAATAACATTTTCTCGGCAATAACTACTTAATAATTTAATTAAAACTTATTGAATATCGGAAAATTCAGTTTGATGCACGCTTTCCATTCGTGGGGAGGTTTTTATAATAGCATATGGCCAGCCGAATGACATATCGCGCTAAAATGTAGTGCTGTAAAATGCGAAGAATTTGCGTGGTTAGAATCGAAATAATAAATATGTTCCAATAATTTTATCAGTTAATAAAATATGGGCAGTCGTTCGGATGCGAATATTAAATCACTCGTGCTACGCACTCGTGATTTAATTATTACGCATCCGAACTCCTGCCCATATTTTATTAACTGATAAAATATAGGCACATATTTATTATTTCTTAAATAAATATCAATAAAGTATTCTACACATGTCAATCCGATTAGGGCGGTATTTCTATTTTATCACGAAGTTTTATCAGTTGGAAGAGAAAAACGTAATGTATATTGCTATTCTATCATAAAATCGAACATATAGAAGTGCGACTTTTATCAAATTGACACATAGCAGCATACATTTACCTAAAGCTAGGTCTCTACCTGTTTTAAAGGTCAAATCATTTGGTGTGATTTTTGTCATAGATATTTTTTAAAATTTAATCAATCTTTTGGCATAAACGTTGCCAGAAAATCAAACATTTATCATGCTAATTAAAGTAACGAATCGCAACCCTTGCAAACACAATCACATAACCTGTGTAAAAACACAATGCTAGCGAAACCAGACATCAAAATTGTCCCCGCTCATTTTTATGCTCGAGTTTTATCAATTAATCCTTACAGTAATGAAACCCCTCTATTATATCAAGATATTCGAATATAATACATTGTTTATTTTGAAACTGTTTATTTTACTCTCGTAGATTTAAGGCAGATACTGGTGATAAAATGAAAGAAAGTCGACAATAAGTATATTTCTTAATCTATTTTCAACGGCCATGTGATTTTTATATTAGGTAGATACTTGCAATTAATTTAGCGCTAGGGTAGTATAATAGCTTGACATCGTCTCAAGTGTTGATGATAGGTAAATAAAGAAGGAATCAGACAAAATCCTAAGATATGATAAAAAGTGTATTACATTTGGCTGTCCACGATAGATAAAATAAATGATAAAACTCTTGGCAGAGTCCATGTTTTTATTGTGACAGGCATAATACAGCATTTCCTCCATCAAAACGCAGCTTGAATAAAAGCCTTAAGTTTCTCAGGTTGCACTATGTTACAGTTATAACCACAAAACTTATAGTTAAACCTTGTGTATCAATTTACAGGTTTCAAGACAAAAGACAAGAGGCGGTCCGTCCTGCACGTTTAAATTGAAATCATATTCTTCAAATTGAAACAGGCGACGGTTTTCATTAGATGCTACAAGACCTTACGGTAACTATTCTTAAGCAGTTGATTTCATTTGCCATACAAACTGTTATAAATGTACTGGTTATTATTCGTTGTTTTGAATCAAGGTATTAATGAAAATGCAACTTGTTTAACAGCTTTATTATACACCTAAATATATATTTGTTGAAACAAGGACGAATTCTTCTTAAAGCTTTTGTGTTATACAAATCGAGATAAAATATAAATGCACTTCAATGGTAACGATATACATGCATCTATGTTCCTTGGTTAGGGAGTTTTAAACGCTCATTATCGGTAAAGTTAATGTAAGTTAATCAGTTACTAAAACCAAGTAAGCCGTCGATGCCTTTATGAATAAAAGAACGCACAAACTTTGATGCAAATTCCGTTGATAAATAAATAATGTTCCTGATTATGACAATATCTAAGGGTCATTGTGTGAGAAAAGTGGGGAAGCTTAGACCAAATTTCTCAGACGAATATTACTGGATTTCAAATAAATACTTCTTCAAGATGACACTCCTATTTCCTCGCATTCTAAAGGCAATATCCAAGAGTAAAAGATCCATCTATTCCTATTATACGTATAATGTACTATGCATTAGATTTCATTTTCACTCTGGTAGTATTTCTCTTTCATTGCAACTTACTTCAAATTTGAGCAACAGAAAGGAAATAATCACGCAAAATGGTTTACTTATTTCATTTGTCAAAAAAATATCATTTTTCATAGTTAAAATATCGTGGAGCGCGATCCCGTCTATTTACGATGGATTGTGGACATTACGATGAAGAACTTAGCAAAATTTCAAATTACAGTTGAGATGAGGTTTTGTTTCAGTTTTGCACAGTCAGTTTAGAAAATAACAACTGCAGCCAAATATCTACATGTATAATAGGTATAAAAATAAGAACAACATTTTTTCCCAATATGACATTGGTATATTAGCCTAAGGGTCTTTCTATAAATATCCGAGAAACAGCTATAGGCAAAAAATATTCTAATGATTCATGTTTTTTTTGCGATGAAATGTATTTATGCTATTAGAATATTAACGGTAATGAACTGCATGTGTTACACAATATTTATATAAAGTCTGGTTGGTTTCTTTTGAGTTATTCCCTCTGGTTGTGGATGTCTTGTTGTTACAAGACTAAGACTATCACATTGAATATCTTAGATATAACAAATAACTTATAACAAGATGTTGCAGAAGCCTATATTGACTAAACTAAAGATTTATTGTGGCATACAGTGACAATAGAAACTGAAAAACTGAAACTGCTTTATTTGATTAAACGCCTAATTTTAAACATAGTATATTCACCGGCGTTGTACATTAAATTATACCAGATTTATATAGCGCCAAAGGCGCTTTACATAGTTCAAATGCAGCCACACAGGGCGCATAATTCATCATCTACTAGTACAGACACAGAGCGATCTGACCAGAGGGACAGAGTGAGACAAAGCCCCCACGACAGAGAGATCAGAAATCAGATACAGGCTTATCCGGCTAACTTAGCCTAGCTCGTTTCAAATAGACAACCTGGTTCTTTAACGTGCCCAGTGTATAGCACTGATACACGCAAGGATTGCCTGGGTTCCTGACCAGTACACCTCTAGTTGGGTGGGAAACACTGAAAAGCGTTTCTGAAAATTCCCGAGTAGCTGCCGGGGATCGAACCCCGACCTCAGGATTGGAAGGCCAGTGTGCAAACCAAAGTCGACAATAGGATGAACTTCCATGATGAAACCTTTCAGTTTGCATAATTCTATTTCCTGTTTCCAGGCAATTGTGTATATAATTAAAGACACTAGTCCTAAGATAATTCAAACGCATGACATACAAATGTCTGAGAGGAAAACTGTTCTAAGTACATCTTTATCTATATGCAGTTAGACTACTTTTGCTCTGACACCTCGATGTACTGAATTATAATGATAGTACGTCTTACATAATTATATATTTTACTCGAATATTCTTTGCAGGGTTTGTTCTTATTAATTGAAGCAAAATGTATGTTATTCTTTATTCAGAATAACTGGAAAGTAGTTATTGTAAGTTAATAACACTTAAAATGTTAAAGTAATTGATAATTTTAGCATGTACGAGTAAAAGTCTATAATGATACAGTTAGGATTCGAAAAATGAAATCAACTTTAGCGAAAACAAACATTAAAACTGAATAATTGCGTTCTGCTTTTATAAATGGAAGTCGAACATAAGTTTGCAACCACGATATGAGTGTTGCCTATTGTATAAAAGGGTAAACTTTTATTATCTGACTGCTGTTCCATTTCTTACGCCCTGAAACCTCATAATGAGAGTCGATGCACCGGCCTTTAGTGTCATATGCCTGTGCAAAATACGACTTTTTTTCTGCCCGAAACACAGCCTTTTGAAATGTCTTAGGTTCTTCAAATTGTATTTATGTGACTTTTTGACAAACGTTGCTTATAAAGAAACTTTTACCTGTTGCAAATTTGCTTTGTGAAACGTCTTAAAGATACTTATATAAATGCTACAATAGCTAACGATAAGGGGATAAGAGTTATTAAACATTTTGCATAATTCTTTTTGTACTGTTAGACGCAAGCGCATATATGTAGTTATTCCTTCTGCTGAGTCAAAGAATTGATAGAAATGTAAATAGCTTATTGTTTTACTATTTCCCGAATGTTATTAGCTCGTTTACTCTGAATGAATATAGCAAGAAAGTCGGCATTAATCAAATGAGACTCTAGTTCAGTCTTATTGACATGTATGATAATGGCTTCGTGTTAGTGTTGCTATGCGGCCGTAAATAGGTTTCACGTACTTTGTGTTCAGTGTTGTTATATTCTCTAGTGCTTGGGGATCATGAAATCCATTCAATCTTTCCGAATAAAAAAGTTACGATTCAACCGGTTGTACATTTCATTACCTGTCATGAATGAAATAAAACCTGGTCTTCTTTAACCCTTGCCCTGCTAAATATCTAAAATGGACCGGTCCATCATTCAATTTGGGCCATACCACTTATTATTCAAAGGGGTGTTCACTGAAAAATTACTGATTGAATAGCGAACAGTGCAGAACAGTGCAGACCATTATCAGACTGCACGGATGTGCAGGCTGATCTTTGTTTGCACTGGTCGCAAAGGCAGAATCATTTGCCGCCAGCAGGTTAAGGGTTAATATGTCTTGGTTACGTTTTATTTTGTTCTGTTCCAGAATGTATGTACATGTATCTCTCATTTTCAAAATTGATTGTTTAGAATGTAAATAATACAAAAATGGCATCAATGTATTGATTAAATTTAAAGAAACGAATCAGCTTTTATTTTTCGTAAGAAAATGAATCATATCGCTTGCTTCTTCTTCATTCTCGGATGACTTTCGAAGTTTATTCTAATTTTATAAACATATGTTTTAACATTCAGAACTTATTTAGAAGCAACTGTATAAGTATCAAATTAGAAATAAATTCTTCAAGATGGCATTCTTTTTGACAATTTGTAAGACATGATATGTACAAAATTTATCGGGCAATTGATTTAAATATCCTGTTTGGCAAGCTTTACAGTATTCATTCTTTCTCTTAGTGCAAGTTTACAAACAACAAGTTTTTTTTACTTAACTCCAGACGGAAAGTAATTACATAAAACAACATTTATCTTGTCTCAGCTTATCTCAATATGTACATATTGCATTTTCTTAATTCGTTACTGCGCTAAATTAATTATATACAATTGGCTTTTAACCTTTAAGCGAATGTGAGTTAATGCAACCATGAAAATGCTGCTGAAAAAGATAAGTTGATATGAACCTAATCTTACCGACGTTTGGACCAAAGTGTTAATAGATAAAGGTAACTTGCGCCATGCAACAGGATATGAAATTAAATAAGATAATCAATAGCTGCTACAAAAACATATTAAGTTCGCGTATAGTTATGTTTCCAGGCATCGTCTGTTCAATACTTTTTGTGATGTCTGAATAATGAATACTCTCACTGGTGCTTTTAAAGACATAAGTACTAATTGCAGAAGCTCTTTTTTTGTTATCTCTAATTATAAAGTTGATGATTTTGTTGTTCCCCGATGAAGGCTATTTACAAATGGCAATATCTCTTCTTAGGCAATAGTGGCACTTTGTTATAAGAAAAACGAAAATCGTTCACAAATATTACATCTACACAGAAATTTACAGCATTGTTCATTTTGGACAGTATTTGTATCAAATGAATTATGCATGATGCTGGGTAAAAAATGTAATAACAACATGATTAGGACTGGTTTGACTAATGGTGAATGTAAACAGACACTGAATTGATTTACTTGATTGGTATACAGACCACACAGCATTAGTTTCGAGAGATAAATGACAACCTTGATCCATCATCATTTAAAGAAAATAGCATTACACTAATTAGTAAGACCGATATTAAGATATTGACGATATGGTTTACCTGCTCTCTATGGAATGCTATGAAGTACAAGGGTGGGCAGAAGATTCTCAAAGAAGAAGTATGAATTGTTATCTTGGCACAACTTTAAAAACAAAAACAGATAGTTCAATTAAATGTCATTTACATGTGTAGACTGGTGTGGAAAGACAATGAACATACATATGAGCCGTGCCATGGGAAAACCAACATAGTGGCTTTGCGACCAGCATGGATCCAGACCAGCCTGCGCATCCGCGCAGTCTAGTCAGGCTCCATGCTGTTCGCTTTTAAAGCCTATTGGAATTGGAGAAACTATTAGCGAACAGCATGGATCCTGACCAGACTGCGCGGATGCGCAGGCTGGTCTGGATCCATGCTGGTCGCATACCCACTATGTTGGTTTTCTCATGGCACGGCTCATATATCTGTGAACATTCGCTACATAAATAACACTCAGATCTCGAATATATCACTTATAGTACTTTGTTAAGAATGATTTAGAATTACACATTTCAGACAAAATATATTATTGCGATGATCCTAGATCATATGGCAATGTTTTCATTGGAAAATGCAAACTATCTGTGTCTGGTTGGTTTCACCTGTTAAACTGGAATGAGGTGAAGCACTTTATTTGTTTCAACTCCTAGGTTTACTATCAAAACAATTAACTGACTTAAAGCATAAAATGGCACATGCTTAAAAAATTGCGGTATTTATCCTTGAATTAATTCTATCAAATTTTATCGCTTACTTATAGCATTTTTGCGGGAATTAATTGAATGTCATTTTTCGTAACACAAACCATGTGGCGTTGAATGGAAACTATATTTAATTTAGTATATAGAAAACCTTAAGAACATTTTGTAGATATCTAGTACGCACCCGAGATAGGCAAAGGGATGCAATAATTATATTACAAACTTAAATTTCTCAGAAATTTCGGCTAAATATATTGATGTCAATGCCACTCATTGGCAATTATGATAGATAATTCTTAAATTCAAATCATTCCTAATGCAAAATATGTTAATTCAGTTAATATCTATGCTGTAGTAAATCAATCTATGTTAGACAAACAGGATAGGAAAATAACATTTTAAACAATACCTCCGGTGAAAATCTACCATATACAGATAACATTTAGTGAACACAAATAAGTGTATTTGATCAGTTGCCAATTCATTACTTGGCCATGTTGATCAAAATCTGACTTACCACAATAAATTTGATAAAACCCCTAAACTGAATAGTTGAAGCAATTATAAACGTACAGTCAAATATTAAACTACGTAGATTTTTTCATGTATAATATGATTAGTAAAGTGGTTTGCCGGAAATCGGTGTGAAGACATGAGGTGTCTTGAAATAGCGTATGAAAAGTTTGCTCACAATATTGAGAAAGGGTCAGAAAATTCAACGCCAATAAACATGTATTAAGCAAAATTTGAGGTATTAAAAACAGCGTTGCCAAAACTTTTAACTGCAATCAATTTACAATTTCAGGTCGCATAATTCAACACGAAACTTACAGAGACTTCCTATGATAGTTGATACACGTTCTTATAATTCAAGATTGATAACTTGATACCATGTGAATCCTTTTAACTGCAATACACACCGAATTTGAATACTAGTATATCAAACCAGTATATCAAAGTTAGGATTAAACATTACCATTTCGGTAAAACTGTTGCTATCGATGCATTTGTCTACACTGACAATCAAAACTTCGAAGTCCATTGTCAAATAAATTGAAATATATAGCTATTTTTCTACATTTAATTTAAATTTTTATCTGTAATATGTCATGTGTTATAATCTATAATCACAAGTCATTTGTAAACGTAAAATATCATAAAATGAGCCGCACCTTGAGAAAACCAACATAGTGCGTTTGCGACCAGCATTGATCCAGTCCAGCCTGCGCATCCGCGCAGTCTGGTCAGGACCCATGCTGTTCGCTTTCAAAGCCTATTGCAATTAAAGAAACCGTTAGCGAACAGCATGGATCCAGACCAGCCTGCACATCCGCAGAAAACCAACATAGTGCGTTTGCAGGATCCATGCTGGTCGCAAACGCACTTCTCATGGTGCGGCTCAATTGTTGTACGTTGAAACTGATGATAATAAATAATTACGTTTCTACCGGTGCTATAATCGTGAAGGGTGTTACAAACTAAATTACGTCTTATGTACAGTCTCCTACCAAGTCTGTAAATACATGTATATTGCTTGGGTGCGATTTTTACAAAAAAGTATGAATGATTATATGAGAGGTATGTTCTAGACATGAAATATTCTTAGAATATGAAATTGGCAACAGTATCACATTTGCATTGGTATGTAACAACCCACTGATTCTAGTACAAAAACAATCACAAAAATTACACTTTATGACAAAAAATGCTAAATAATATTGTGCTTATTAAGAAATAATGTTATTTTATAAAACGACAGAAAATTCGTTTTCAAATATGAATACGGCTGGTACTATAGCACTATTTATCGTTAATATAATCATACAATTTTTAGTATGATATAGCTGCCACTATAAAGATATGTCCCATTGTTAACCAGGTTATAGAGAAATCTCTTTTATACAATCACTTACAGGTTTAACATGAATAAATTAGGACTTTTTTATACTAAAAAAACATATCCTTACAGAACTATCTTGTTTGAACTAGGAAGCATTATGTTTATATTTAAGACTTCTGTTAATTTTAAGATAATTAAATATATTGCAGGTTTGCTTAGTATGAGACAAGGGACGGACTATCCTGCATGTGTCCATTTGATATGATCTATACTCTTCAAGTTGACACAGATGAAGATACCGGTTTGATGCTACAATAGCCTACGGTAAAAACTCTACAACACTTACTTGATTCGGTTTGCTATACAAACAATTTTAAAAGGAATCGGCGGTGTAGGGATCAGGAGTTTAGCCGCCTTTTCAGGGGATAGTTGGTACGAGACCCACTGGGATATAATGCAAGTATGGTGACTCGAGAAAGGTTCAAATACACTTGAGGCTTTCATCAAAACCAAATTGAATTATTAGCATTAAATTGAACAATTTTAAATTTCATAAATCATGTTGCCATTCGTGGTATTAAATCAAAGCCTAAATTAAAATGAAAACAGGTCACTCTCGTTACAATTGCAACATGACAAAACACTTCCTTTGAAAGTCAACCAATTCGGATAGATAAAACACAATTCTGAGAAAAATTAAAATCAAGTTGAATCTTCGGGACAAACAATACGGATTATGTTTTATACCTTCCAAACTTCCTATAGTTGAATTAAAAAATATTTCTTAATCAAAAATATCAATCACTGACAGGATTTTTTTAAAGATAAACACAAATAGTTCTAAAAAGAATTTTGTTGTGTTTGCTTTACCTGAAGATGCCCAGACTGTAATATGCATTAGGATTAAATATCCATTGGCAGTCTTCAATATTCTTTCTTTTAGTTGCAAGTTATAAATTGTAGTTGTCTTTCTAATTGAACTCCAGACAGAAACTAATCAAACGAAATATATTAAGGTTCAGACCGTCTAAAATTCCTCATATCCTGGTATCTCATTAATTATTGGATGTGCTAAACTGGCTTTCCACGTTCAAATTAGTCTTAGAAATTGTGATCATATGAACTCTGTTTCGAAGGGGAGCCAATTTTAAAGTAACGTTTCAGACATCCTCAGAGTGTTTTGTTATAGATAAGTTGCAGTTAATATTACTCTGCAAGATGTTAATTAGAACAAGCAAAATAACAGCTTTTACAAAATTTGCAAAAACAAACATCACATATTTATTTTAAAAAATAACAAATATTTATTTAAAAAAAAATGTCTTTTCAGTCATAGAAAAGTATTAGACACACACGTGTTGTACCTAGGCCATTTATAGCCGACACCGGTTGTCCTTGATAGGGCCCTTGCAGAATAATAAATAACTGTTTTTAGCAATTGGAGATAGTTCAAGATACAGAAGATACTCAGAAGATACTACAGTTCAAGACGATTGCCCTGGTTCGTTATTGTGCAGAATGTAATCTATATAATACATGTATTATATATATTTCTCTACGGGAAGACATTAGTAATTCGCATTCGAAAACATAATACGATTTTGTCAATTCAAACCTTCTTACTGTGATATTGTCTTTTATATCCAAGTAAACTTGATATATGAGCACGTCTGATTCTTGATGGATGTGTGATACTTGTTATACTGACTGCGAGACAAACAAGATATTTCTCAGATATTTTTCGGCGACGCCGTCTAAATTCGTTTTCGTTACCTATGCCACGTGACTTCAGTTTGCAAATCAAACTACTCGATAACGCATTCTAGATAATTTATCAAAATGGAAGATTTATGTAACACTCTGCCTGATTGGACGAGAGTGTCAATTTCTTTCACTCTGTTGATTGTGCTACGCTGAGTGAAATGTAGACAAAGCGTTTATCCTAAACGACGCTGTTTACAGTTTTAAAGCTAACTTTGGCTCAGTATATTTCGCAAGAATATTGATATATCTCAAAATGATAAGTAAGTTTAATAAATATGATAAAAACCTGTTCAAATACCAACATATATCAAATTAAAGAAAGAGCTGAATACGGTATGCGTATCACATGAATAAGGGTGTGATAAGAGTCTTTTATGTAGAGAAGTGCTTTTTAAAAGATTTTCCTTGTTACAATTGTCGTCTGTATATGAAAAGGTTTCTTGCTTTTGTGACTTATTCAGATTGCATATTAAAATGAGTACTTGTTTACTTTGATATATTTGTTATAAATTATTTAACTGATTTATTATATATGAATATTTTTCTTTAGTATGGTATGCAAATATTGAACTCAGTTGAAATCTGTTTTATTATATATATGCTATATAATGACTGAATCTCATTACACTGAAATGAAGGTACGCTGCATACAGTTTATCTATGTGATATGACTACGGTCAAACTTTGTTCAAGAAACAGAAATATTGAAATAATTACAATTGTATGTTTTGCTTGACCTTCACTTTTTATAGGTGTGACGTCATTGTCCAAAGATTCATGAATAGCGAATATGCATTTGTTAAAGCGGGATCAGTTGGCCTATTTTAGAAATAAATAAAAATAATAAATAAAACAATCCTTTAATTGATTTTTTCTCATGTATTCTAATCAAACTTGATTTGTAGCATCTTTATTAGGCCCGCAGCCAATTTTGTTCAGCTGGGTCATTTGACCCCTTTTAGGGGCAGTTAGAGCTAAAGTTAGAAATGCCTTTATACAGCGTCTCATGAACAGCTTGGTGGATCTTTGTCATACTTGGTCTGCAGCATCATTATAAGGTCCTCTTCCAAATTTATTTATATAGGAACTTGGGCCCTATTAGGGACCACTATAGCTAAAAGTAGATATGCCTCTCTTTGCATTAACAACTAAAATGTAATGGATTTTTATCAAATTCGATGTGTAACAATATCATAAGGTCTCCTGCTATTTTGTTACAAATGGGGATAGGGACCATATTAGCTAAAAATATAAACACGTTTAATGACCTCTTCTCATGAACCGCTTCATGAATCTTCATCAAACTACTGCTGTAATTATTCGTCTAAGGATACACGAAACAAAATTGCAACCCTACGAAACCTTTGCGAAAAATTAAAAGAGAACCATTTAAATTGTTAAAGTGCGGTGTTTAGTTTTGTAATTTGAAAAATGTTAGATGAAAGATGAATGTTAGATGAAAAATTCATAAACTTCTTTCCTTATTACAATTCGCCGACCATCATTTTTAAAGATATTTCTTGTTTCATTTACTTTTCAAATTTAATTGATAGAGTAGTCTGTATCCTATGTGCTATCATTTCTCTGAAGAAATTCTGTAGAAAAGACCTCAATAAAATAGTAAATGCAGAAATCACTTTTCATAGTCTTACTACCAGTCTAATGGGCAGTCAGTTTTACTGTTTCATTGAGGTCTTTTTCTACAGCATTTCTGTTTTGTTTTAAGATTGTAATTCTTATGTTCCACTATTATTCCATTAATGCAAACTTAGGTTCACTCCGATTTAAAATTAAATGTTATTAAAAATTGATGATTTTTACTGATTTATTGCAATAAAGTATTCATTGTGTTACATAGATGACAATCGGTCTGAGGCAATATTGACTTTTTATTACATAGCGATAATAATGTTACAGGTTACTTTTATAACAAAATGTACATGTGACTGGTTTACGTCATGGTAAAATATTTAAATCTTTATACTTTGATTCAGTTCTCGCTGTGTCATAGACTAACTTATATAGAACTCATAACCTTGTGGCGTATTTTAAACGTCAAACTCGAAATGCATCGGAAGTATATTATACATACGGGAGTCTAGTGGTTGCAATAAATAAGAAATTTTATAGTAAAGTACCATGGGATGAAACCTTTTCTGTGCAGTTGTGCATACAGACTTGGCATGCTGTCCATTTCAATTTTTAAGCGTAACACTGCCATAGAAACACCTCTCATTGTTCATAGAATTTGTCATAGTCATTGACCTACACCGATATATCATCAATGTGTGTGCAGCTAGGCGTTGAGCAGAGGTAAAATTCATTAGCATTTAGTTTGAGAATGTTGCAGTACAACTACAAGACGATTTTAACGAAGCAGCCATCGATACATCGCAACGACTTAATCACAAAAGCATTCTTCCCACGGCTTAAAGGACATATATAGCTGGGTGTGGTAAAAAATAGCCCATGGCATCTGTATATTGCATACTCGAGTTAAGTGTTTGTGTTTTGAGTTATTATGGTCACAACTTAACTGTGGTAAAATTTACTTAGCAAATGCAGGTGTCGGCTCACATCATCTGATATTGCACGCAGCTGTTTAAAAGCATAGGGCTCTTTTATAGTTTAACACATGGCTAAATATCACATAATATCATGTTTTCTACTTGGATTGTTTCAGTAAGTTGGTGCTGCTTTTTAGGAAGGAAATAGAGAAAACAGTCTAATGCCTTTTTCTGTTAACAGATAATTCAATCATGAAACAGCACTTAAGATTGGTGAGCTGTCGTTAATTGCAAGTTACCCTGAAAACTGGTACCCTTTGTTTCGGAAAAAAACTAATTATTGGCAAGTCACCATGGCGGCTATTTATTTTGTGTCAATATCTTTAAAAAACGTATTATCAGTCTATACAAATAATGTTTCTTCGTCTTTCTATCGCTTTTACAGACAAAACAGCAACGATATTTCTAGATGTTTTACAGCAATACTGAACAATTTTGGTGTGGGGTCACTGAAGGGACATAGCTATGAAAATATTTTGAAATCGGGCCAGCGGTTTCAAAATAGAGTAGAAGTTTCAAGTGTTTCCAGTATAGCCACATAGAAAATACTAGTCCACACCTCGGCTATGCATGATGAAATGAGTTTTTCATACACCTATAAAAAGAAAAGTTGTTTCCGGGAAGATTTTGCAAAAGGAATTATGTAGGCTTGACCTATATTTTAAGGGATTCTAAACTGACCAAGGATAGTTTGAGGTGCTCTGTGATTCCGGAAAATCAACCTTTAACTTTCATGTTTTTTTTTATTTCAAAGTCCTTTTGCCAGATTTGAAAAGACGTTTAAAGCTGTCCCAATTTGTCGAAAAATTCAAAAATGTTTATTGGGTAAAATAATTTGGCATGATTTGTAGATGACTTCCTTCCTTCCAATTAATTACCTTTCCTGATCTGTGTGAGCGATCCAGAACCAGCTAAGCCCTCTCGATGCTATAATGATCACATGGCGAAATTCCGACGATGTTCGATTGCTTCTATTGATGACATAAAGCATCTGGCATTTGGCAACGGATGTCCACGTACACTTATGAATTTAAGAATATAAGCATTTTATCTAATGTATGGAATTTTGTTTTATTGTGATATAATAGCGAATATCAAACAGGATTTGTAAGTTTTTATTTGACAGAAAATATTTCGTCAAAAGCGGAAAATGTTGTCTATTTGCCTAGCTTATACATCAACTTGATCTCTGGAACGTTATTGCTGATTATCATTCAGGTCACGTCTACACCATATAAAAGATAATAGGTAAGGGTAGATTTCTCGGAAGCACAGATCACCAAAAACACAGTCCCAGAGCCACGCATTTACATAGTAGGCCCACAACAAAAAGAAGCTGTAATGGCTACACATATTTTTTAAAAAAAGCACTATGGAATCAAATAATTGAGCCGTGCCATGAGAAAACCAACATAGTGGGTTTGCGACCAGCATGGATCCAGACCAGCCTGCGCATCCGCGCAGTCTAGTCAGGATCCATGCTGTTCGCTAACAGTTTCTCTAATTGCAATAGGCTTTGAAAGCGAACAGCATGGATCCTGACCAGACTGCGCGGATGCGCAGGCTGGTCTGGATCCATGCTGGTCGCAAACCCACTATGTTGGTTTTCTCATGGCACGGCTCAATTTTCTAAATAGTATGATTATTTTAACTTTTAAAACCGGAAGCATGCTACCTGGAGGCCAAGTTATATAAATTTTAGTACTACTATATAGAAATCAAGTGTGGGTATTTCTCAATTTGCTTTTACAAACAAATAGTTGCGTTTGCAATTTCTATCTCAGACTGTTTAAATTTATTACGGAACCGTCTGATACAGATTTAAGATATATCAAAACTAAATTGGAAGAACATATGACAGGCTTCATCTATGTCTGTAGCAGTCAATTATTCTGTCTTCATTTATATTGATATAATTATCCCAAGACAACTACTTGACATATCTCGTATTGATTTACTAAATGCGACGGTAAATGTAGAACAAATTTCAATTTTCTGTCACCATGACATAGTCGTGTGCGCTATAGGCGAAATGAAACGAAAAAGGAATCGAATATGCAGTATTTTACAGATAAACAATAAAACTCGAAATAATATTAAATGAATTCCGTAAACGTAAATGATAAGTAACAAGTGACGCTTGGTGGCCATAGGAGAGACTCTGGTCTATCAGGCTTTGGTCTTTTGATCCTTTATGGAATCCAGTCAATGGTCATGTATAAGCTTAGAAGCTTAATGGGCATTACACACTTCATTACCTCTCACCAACAGAACTAGTCAGACTGAGTCTACCATCACATGCTTTTTTTACGATTATCTTCTTGACGTGTTTAATTGTCTATTAGTAATTGTCATAAAGCGCTCATGAAAGTTATTCCTCTATTACTCCCTTTGGTGATAATTGTTGCCTCTTGTAAATTGCAACTCCATTCAGTGCTTATGTATAATAACGATTGAGCCGGAAGTACTAAAGTATCAGGGGTTTTGTTGATTTGCTGCTGTGAGTTTTTGTTGTTTTGCTCTGTGAAAAAAAATCGATCAGATTTGATATTTACATACATATTATCTTTGTAGGCAAAGCCACTCAAATAAGATATGAGCCGTGCCATGAGAAAACTAACATAGTGCATTTGCGGCCAGCATGGATCCAGCCTGCGCATCCGCGCAGTCTGGTCAGGATCCATGCTGTTCGCTAATGGTTTCTCTAATTGCAATAGGCTTTGAAAGCGAACAGCATGGATCCATGCTGGTCGCAAATGCATTATGTTGGTTTTCTCATGGTGAGGCTCATATGTTTCTTCGCAGTTTATTTGCACTTTTAATATTCGTGTCTATCCCTGATAATGCAACTTCCTTTTGATGAAAAAGTCCTGCATATTGAATGCAGTGGTGTGAAAAATTATTGACGATATCGTCTCTCTGAGGAAATAATGGAGAAAAATTTGATAGTTTGAAAATAGCTGCCTCTAATGAAAATACATTACTTGGAGATGAGACAAACGACTGAAATAGTGGTTACTCTATTAATAATATCTGATAACAAGCTTGCTTGGAACAAATATTGGAGATTTATACAATCGATTAAAATCTGATTTGTGGGTGCAGAGAAACTTCGCCGAATAAAATCATTTTCTAGGAACAGTCTATCTCTAGCGGAATAGATTGCTGACCTGTTAAATGATGTGTTACTTTTACTAACATAGTTTTTCCCCTTTCATTTGAATCAGGAAAGTAAATTTCATATGCAGATGGGAAAAAATTAGCCTAAATATATTGTTGTGTTCGCTGTTCTTCGTTTTGTTTTTCCTTTTGTTATCGGATACATCTTAACACAAGAAAACATAATCAGTTATAATAATTAAAGACTTTCATGTGTTTTCAAATATTAAGCCAGACACTTACATATGTATATATTTATAAAGAAGACTTTCATCTGAAAATGATTTGGCTCTCCTGGTCTTGCCTTTGGTAAAATGTGTTTATTTACGCATATATTAAGTTTAGGTGGTTTATAACGGTTCGCAAACTATGAATTATTCTAATACCACCGGGAGGCTAATTCAGCGTTTGTAGAAAAATAATGCATGGTAATTTTCGTCCTATTTACAACCAATTATTATGACACAAACAAGCTGATAAAATGCTACTTTTGGAGATATCTTGTGGGTAGAGAAGTGTCAAGAATCCTAGACGATGTAAACGTTGTTAAAACTATTCACAGATAGTGTTAGAGTAAGTTATTACGTAGGATATATAACAAAATAATATATCTACTTTGTAGATGTTTTAAGTATGTAAGTGAAAGCACTTCACAGTTAACGGCACGCATTTTCTCTTGTGTGGTATCGTCCTGATTAATATAGACTTATCAGCTGATAAAATCTGTTGGAAGCAGCATGTAAATTAAGTAAACACTGCAAAGTCTGTCAATGCCTGCTAATTACCTTCCTTTTCTGTAGCGGAAGGCAAATATGTATGCCAAGACACCAGCAAGCGATATATTTTTCTGTTATAAATTTTTGTAATTTAGTTTATTTAAACGTCTATCTCTGCTTACAGTTTCCTTATTGAATTAAATGAATACGGAAGCAGTTCAGACAGTTCAATGTGTGACACATATTCACAGTTAGCTATTGGAGGCTTATTGTAAAAGCCCATGTAATGTAAGAGTTACTTTCGCGGTGGCAAACAGTTTGTAGATTAAAAGATTAAATTTGATATACGAGCTGTTACAAGCTGCCAGTCATACAGTATGTAGATATCTAGTGTATAGAAGTCCAAGTGACGAATGAGTTACTTTAGCCTAGCATCAACACCGTCTATTTTAAACTTCCATGTGATAATGAAGTTACTTAAGCCTGGTATCAAATTTTTCAAGTTTGAATCTCCATGCGATGAATGAATTCTTTAATTTTGTAATAAATATTTCGAGTTTAAATTTTCTTCTGATCAATGAGTTTCTGCATTTAGTCTGGTATAAAGTCTGGTAAGTTTAAATCTGCATGTGATGCAACAGCCTGCCATTCTGTCTGTAAAGTTTCAATTTCAAAGAGCTGTATATCGTTGAATTATCTTTGCCGGGTAAAATGTTTAAAACTCCATGTGATAAATGTGTTTATATAGCCCAGCATCCAGCCAAGCAACTTGACAGTACCATGCCATGTATGAGCTCCACTGGACTTGCATGTTATCTGTCGGTCGTAAAATTTCATGTGATTTTTGAGTTACACATGACTGGCACGCAGTCTTTCGATTTTGAAACTTCTGTGTGATGGATGAGTTATAATACCTATGTCTAAATGTCAAACTTTTTTTAAATTTAGGAGTTTTAAATACTTCAGCTTAGTATCAATTATGTCGATTTGAAATACAATGTTATGTATAAGTTGGCATGCAAACAGTCGATTTCAAAGATCCATGTGTTATAGTTTGACCGCTTTTTGTTTAATTTATCCGTGAGGTTTATGAGTTCTTTTAGCCGGGAACGCACTTTTTCTTTTAAAAAATTTCATCTGAACACGATCCATTTACCTATTATTTGTAATAATCGCATTATATAAAGATATCATATCTTCTTATTCATTACAGTGCCTTATACAAATCAAGTATCCCAGACATAGTGAATATGTGTCACGTAAGGAACAGAACTTCTTATATATTCAGGCTGTTTTGATTCAGTTTCTATATCTTTGTTGTTGATTTTTAAAAACCCAACCTCTAACCTTTAACAATTGTTGCCCAGAGGACCGTTTGTACTGTTAATTTTTCTTTAATAATCATATAGTTATATGACCAACATTGTCAGAGTAATTTTTATCTTACAAGCTGGCTGAACAAGTAACTTTTAATCACAAGAGCTGGTAAACTATCAAGCAATGTGTGTATATATTATATACCATAGTATCACTATCATTTTTCTAGTTGATTAAATCATCATAAAAACTCGGTAATACTAATAAAGTTTTATTCTAACACCGTTCGATTTGTTTCCCTATTAAACAAAGAAAACTGAAACTGTATGTATGTTATTATGCAACGCACCACACATGATTTGTACGTCACAAGTATTACGTCATGTAGCGTCATAGCGGCGCGCTGGAAAAGAAAACCACATAAAACAGTCCCAGTAGGTGAATATGTGCAATGTTATAGAAAAGAAACATTGATAGACACAGTATTAGAATTAAAATAATATATTTCAAACATTTTTCTCTTGAAAATAAAACCATTGTTGTTTACATGCGTATTATTATCATATCACTCGTGCAGCGCCCTCTTGATATTATTCTTTTGCTTCTGAACTAGATCTACAGACAGTGATTTTATTCAACGACAAATCACTAAATGAGATATATTATTACTTATTCTAACACGATCCGATTCATTTCCCTATTAAACAAAGAAGGCTGAAAACAGTGAATTATTATACAACAATTCACTGTTCTGACGTCACAATTATTACGTCATAGCGTCAAACGGCATAGCGCGTGCTGGAAAAGAAACCGATTGAAAACGGACAAATATTAATAAATGCCGTCAAGGATGTACTTTAAAGTCCTTGTTAACGTGTTAGAACCGAAATAATATATCTCATTTAGTGACTTGCTCTTGAATAAATTCATTGTTTGTCGTTCAGATGCGTATTATTATATCACTCGGGCTGCGCCCTCGTGATATAATTCCTTCGCATCTGAACTCTAAACAATGATTTATTCAGCGACAAATCACTAAATGAGATATATTATTTCTTAATCAAAATAATCAAAATAAATTTCCTAAAGCACCGTATCAAATGTTATTCCGAGTGCGGGGGATACTAGATGAGGTATCTTAACTACCTATCGGCAGATCATAAGTTCCTTTCACTGTCTATGAAGAGATAAATCATATTAAGTAATATTTTTCTTTGAAGTATTATGTTTGTATAAATGAACAGGATTATACCTGTTCAGATCTCAAACATTAATAGATGAATGCGTGGAGCATTTGCGATCTGGTTAGTTAAACTCCCTTCGTATAATTATCAGCACTTGTGTTGGAAAAACTCCGACAGCCTGATTAATTTGTAAAGATTGTGAATTAACGTAACCGATTAATCATAAATAATCAAACATAACTAGAAGATGCTGTGTTGCTTCAACAACTGAAAGAAGTGTATTATTAATCGGATACTGGTTAGTTTCAAATGAAAATCAATTGTATGCTATGAATATGTTTAAGAAATATTTCAAAATAATCAAGCTGAGTACACAATACATTGATGTCCTGATTTTGTTCATTACAATTAAAAGAAAATATTAATATAACTACGGAAAACAAGAACTGGTTAATGACATAACATTCCCTACTGTCTAATTAATTATATAATTGGGGGCCTCCGTGGCCGAGTGGTTAGAGTCGTTGACTTCAAACCATTTGCCCCTCATCGATGTGGGTTCGAAACCTCATTTGGGGCGTAGAATTCTTCACGTGAGGAAGCCATCCAGCTGGCTTACGGAAGGTCGGTGGTTCTACCCAGGTGCCCGCTCGTGATGAAATAGTGCACGGAGGGGCACCTGGGGTCTTCCTCCACCATTAAAGCTGGAAAGTCGCCATATGACCTAAAATTGCGTCGGTGCGACGTTAAACCCAACAAAATAAATAAAATAAATAATTATATAATTGAATTTAACAATTTTCTTTTTACTACCGGTATCATGTAAGTTTTTAGTAATCTTGAATTATTCTCAAAATAAATCAAATGTGGTTGGCTTTATGGTGATATTGATGCTGCTTGATGCTGCAATTTATGTAAATGGTCTTATTTAATCCACTATTATGTATTCAATGACATTTTTGTTTGTAAACAAAACGTGTTGATTTGTTCAGAGAAATTAATGCTGATGTTCTTTAATGTTTTTTTACCTTTAGTAGTTTTGTCATTCAGATTATCACATGCTCTATGGCGCCTGCATGGAACTGGGTACTAAGTGAAAACTGTTGTTTCAGGGGAAAACGCTAACCGATAACATCTATTCACTTAACGTCCCTAACAAACACTTCACGTTTCACGAGCATATTTATTTATAGTTAAACTGATACGGACTTGATTAACAGGAAAAAGGCAATGTTTTTGCTGTATGTTTACATGTATAGGGTGATTCATTTTAAGAAAAATGTTCTAAGTCTTAACAGCGTGTATCCTATACTTATTTTTTTGTTGGGTTTAACGTCACACCGACATAATTATAGGTCATATGACGACTTTTCAGCTTTCATGGCGGAGGAAGTTTTATTATTATGTATTATTCCATCACGAGCGGGCACCCGGTCAAAACCACTGACCTTCGAAGGCCAGCTGGATGGCTACCTCACATTCAACATCCTGAACGAGAAAGGCTAGTACCCGTAACGGTGAGGGGCAAGCGACCTAAACCACTTGGTCACGGTGCCCACCCCTACCCTATATTTATTAGTTAAACCGACAACAGTTAAAGGTCCATTACTAAGGGAAAGTGAGTTGGCAATTTTTTTCATAGCCAGTGCATAGACTTCTGCAAGACACTAAATAATGAAGATTGGCATGTCAAAATTTACAGAAGATCTTTGGAACTCAAAGAAATGTATGTGTATTATGTTGAAATTTCAATGAATCGACAGAATGACCCCCCAGGTCTTTTTAACTTTCTTCATACTTCATAGAAAAATAACTGTACATATACTGCGATTTATTTCGATTTTCTACATACCAACTTTCATTTTCCAATAAAATGAAATAGTTTCTGTGCTTTTTAAAAGAAATTAAAATGTTCACTTTCCTTAGTATTGGACCTTTAAACAAGAATAATGGGACTTTGTATCATACTCAAGGAGATATCATGTATGCGATAAACATCGATTACAAATTACTTTTTTTTTTATATATTTTACATGTATGTCAGTTTTTGTAAATGCACCTCTGGGAACACAATAAGCAGAGAAATTCTCAAGATTTACACTTTTATTTGGCGGAATTTTCTATCGACCTTTTACCAACGATAAAGACAAAGAGTTCCGAATACTAATTCACATATTAGAATATAACACAATATCGTTGTCATCTTACTCAGGTTAAGAAACACTAAATGTTAAGGTGTAAAACTATTAATTTACTACATTCTTCCCCCCTTTAAAGTAGAAACATTAAATTACAAGATTCTTTCATGTAATCAAATAAAGCATAAAACTGTAAAAACAGTTTAAAAATTAATACTGTTTCTTATAATACTGTTTAAAAATTAATACTGTTTCTTCTTGACTAGATATGTCTTTGAAACCTCAGTTCAGTAATCAGTTCCACAAGATCAAAACAGTTCACATTAGAAAACAAAGTAAGAACTAACTATTGATTAACACAAAGTATAAAATCTAGTTTTGCGTATTCAAGCTTACTGATTTCGTAAGTATATGTTTTGTAATACAGAACCAGAGTTCTGTTGTGTCCCACGGGTGTTATTTTGACCCTTAAGCACAGTGGTGACACCATATTATGTTTCTATTCCTTGTATAAAAACTATTAAACTTATGATTGAATCTTTTGCATATAAGTTTTATATACATCCAAATTTGTGAATGACAGATATACAGAACCAAGGTTCTGTTGTGCACCACGGGCATTATTATGGCCCTTACACTGTGTATGCACTAGCGTTTTTCCCACACATAGTCTTTCAGTTTCCTTGGTGTTTTGATTGTACGTTTCGGTCTTTCATTCACTGGACTAGAATCAGTACTTTCAGTAGATGGCACAGACGGAGATGGTGGGTTCGAAGGTTCTCCTGGCAGAGATACTGGTCCAGGTGGTAAAGAGGAGACTTCCACAGGAGTTTCGGCCGTAGGAATAGAACATTCGGAAAGTACGGACTTTTGATTATCATGAACGTCCGGAGCCACTAAGTCATTTGATGGCACAGAACAAGTCTCACTGAATGGCAACTCTGCATGCCGGGTAACCAAATGATCAATATGACAGTATCGAATTCGGTTGTTACATTTCACCAGATACGAAACTGCTCCACGTACCTTATGAATAACGCCTGGCCGCCACTCCCATCTTCCCCCTTGAATTGTGCTTTTAACTGCCACTTGATCGCCCTTTTCAAATGTTCGCATTTTAGTTGACTTGTCATGAACAGCTTTCATTTTCATTTGACTGTCCTTCACTTTGCTGTCCTTAGATGGTTTCACTAAACTCAATCTCGTTCGTAACTGACGATTCATGAACAGTTCACATGGAGCGATACCGGTTGTAGTATGTGGTGTAATTCTATATTTCAGCAGGAAATCAGCAAGGAGATGTGTTAAGCTCACTGACTTTACACTTTTCGCATTATCTTTAATTCTGGCTTTCAATGCGTTTTTAACTACTTGCACGGCCCTTTCTGCCTGCCCATTTGACGATGGATGATAGGGCGGAGTAAGTGTGTGTCTAATGCCTGTCGTTTTTACAAAGTCCTTGAATGTAACTGATGTAAACTGTGGGCCATTATCAGAAACCAGTTGTTCAGGTAACCCCGTGTAACTAAAAATAGATCTTAGTTTGTCTATAGTGTTTTCACTGGTGGTACTTTTCATTGGTATAACCTCCAACCACTTGCTGTAGTTATCTATTAGTATCAAAAATGAATGGTTCTTAAAGTCTGCAAAGTCAATATGAATTCGTTCCATAGGGCGTGAAGCGCGAACCCATGGATGCAGCGGTGCTTCTGCAGGAAGTGCTTTCAACGACTGACAGGTTCCACAGGTGGCCGCAAGGTGTTCAAGTTCAGAGTCCAAGTTAGGCCACCAGACATAACCGCGAGCCAGCGATTTCATTCTGTTTACCCCACGATGTTGATCATGAAGTTCTGAAAGAATAGTATTCCGCAGAGTCTCTGGAATTATAACACGTAGACCCCATAGTAGCACACCACGGTCAACACCAAGTTCAAACCGTTTGCTAAAATATGGTCGTATTTTGGGATCGTCGTTATGTTTTGGCCACCCACTTAATACAAAGTCAATGACCTTACTCAGAATTGGACATTTTCGAGTTGCGTCAGCAATCACTCTTGCCTCAACCGGAAGTTCCTCAATGAAAGATACTAAGTCATCTGTACTTTCAACCTCGCTACTGGTTACAGGTAACCGTGACAACCCATCACAATTGCCATGCGCAGACGATTTCCGATACTTTATGTCATACTGGTAACCCGATAGGAGTATAGCCCACCGCTGCAAACGTGACGCGGCTAAGGTAGGTATCCCCCTGGTAGGACCGAAAATTGTTGTCAACGCGGTATGATCGGTAAGTAGAGAAAACTTGCGCCCATAGAGATATTTGTGAAATTTTTTTACTCCAAAAACGATTCCTAGCGCCTCCTTCTCTACCTGAGAATAGTTCCTTTCGGCTGGAGCCAGTGTCCGAGAAGCATAAGCAATCGGCTTCTCTGTTCCGTCTTCCATAACATGGGAGATAACTGCCCCCACTCCGTATGCCGAAGCATCGCAAGCTAAAATCACAGGTTTCTGTTCATCATAGTGAATGAGTACCCTTGTACCTGAGAGTTCGTCCTTAGAGCGGTCAAAAGCTTCTTGGCACTCAGCCGACCACTCCCACTTTGCTCCTTTACGTAACAGTTGATGTAACGGATGAAGCATTGTTGACAAATTCGGAATAAATGAACCGTAGTAATTCAGGAGTCCCAGGTAAGATTTCAGGGTTCCAACATCGGTAGGCACTGGCGCTTTCATGACAGCCTCTACCTTGTCGTCAGTAGGATGAATACCTTCTTCATCTACAAGATGTCCCATGAACACTACATTCTTTGCCATAAACACGCATTTGTTGGCATTCAACTTGATGTTGTGTGTATGAAGGCGTCGCAACACCTCCTCGAGTCGCTGTAGATGCACGTCATCGGATGGAGCTGTAATAAGTATATCGTCTATACGGCACACCACTCCAGAAAGACCAGCCAGTACAGTGTCCATCACTGACTGAAATATCGCAGGTGCTGAACTCACTCCATAGGCTAACCGATTATACTTATATAATCCCAAGTGTGTATTGATTGTAAGTAGATCCTTGGAGTTCTCATCAAGTTCTAGCTGTGCATAGGCCTGCGTAAGATCCAGCTTAGTAAACTTTTTACCCCCAGCAAGGGTCGCGAACATATCGTCAACGTTCGGTAGCGGATACTGATCTTCGCTAATTTCACGATTTACTGACACTTTATAGTCCCCGCATAGTCGTAAACTTTTCTTGTCCGCCTTTGGCACGACAACCAGCGGACTTGCCCAAGAACTATTATCGACACGCTCAATTACACCATCTTTTTCAAGAATTTTCAATTCCTCAGTCACCTTGTCTTTTAATGCATAGGGTACCGGTCTGGCTTTATGAAACCATGGTTTGCTATTTTCTTTCAAATGAATAGTTGCTTTGAAACCTAAAATCGGTTTGTCATTTTTCACAAATACTTCTGAGAATTTTTGTTTCATAGTTTCTACCGGATCAGAGCTATCTACTTTGTTAACACTAGCAAAGATTGTTTTCCAGTCAAGTTTTATTTGTTTCAGCCAATCACGACCTAGCAAATTTGGCCTATTTCCTTTGACAACCACAGCGGTCAGTAATTTCCCTTCACTTGATACAGTAATTTCACCTAAAGTGTCTATGCTCTGACCTGAATAACTTTTCAACTTAATGTTAGTTGGACGAAGTTTATTACCACCTAGTTGTGCGCGGTAAGTATGTTCATTGATTAGAGTTCTTGAACTACCCGTGTCTAGTTCAAATAACACATCTTCATTATCAAGCATAAAATTCACCTTAAACGGATGATTTGATTTGCTTTCTGAATTAGAATAAACAAACAAAGTAAGCTCTTCATCACTTGATTCTTCGACAAAGTTAGTGTTCCTCGCGAACTGCCGGTTCCTACATTTGTTTGCTAAGTGACCAATTTTACCACAATTATAGCATTTACTTTTCTTGTGCATGCAAGAGTCTGAATGGTGATTCCCACCACAACGATAACACCCATTTTTCTTCTGCGGAGTTTTTACAGGTTTAGGCTCAGACGGTGTTGGAACAGGACGCGACTTAATTTTCACTTTATTAACAGCTGCCGCTGCCACACCACCAAAGGACACAGTGTCTTTCTCAGCCATTTCCATAGCGGTACTTATCTTAATGGCCTGATCAAATGATAACTCCTCCTCGGCTAACAGTTTCTTTTGAATCGTTTCTGACCGTAGACCGCAGACAAACCTATCTCTCAATGCGTCATTTAAAAATGTTCCAAAATCACAATGTGTAGATAATCGTTTCAACTCGACTACATATTCAGATACTGTTTCCCCCTCTTTTTGATTGCGTTTATTAAACTTGAACCTTTCTGAAATTGTGAGCGGCTTGGGGTTATAATGATTTTTCAATAGTTTGACCAAGTCTGCATAAGATTTATCCTTGGGGAGTGCAGGAGCAACCAAGTTCTTGAGGACCCCATACGCTGACGATCCTATCACGGACAGAAAAACAGGGACCAGTTTCTCATCGGGCACTTCGTTGGCTTCGAAGAACTGTACCAACCGTTCCTCATAGTTTAGAAAGCTTTCTTGGCCATCCTGGAATTCACTTATCTTCCCAAACAAAGGCATGATGATTACATATGTTTATCCTCGTCGCCACTTTTGTAAATGCACCTCTGGGAACACAATAAGCAGAGAAATTCTCAAGATTTACACTTTTATTTGGCGGAATTTTCTATCGACCTTTTACCAACGATAAAGACAAAGAGTTCCGAATACTAATTCACATATTAGAATATAACACAATATCGTTGTCATCTTACTCAGGTTAAGAAACACTAAATGTTAAGGTGTAAAACTATTAATTTACTACATCAGTACAAATGGCTTTTGCACATTAGTCGTATTCCCGTTGTCTTTTAGTTGTGGAATGAATATGAAAATATAATACTTAATAAAATAAACATCTACCGAGATTCTTTGATAGTTTGCAAGCATTATAAAAGCAAAATTGGCTTGACTTATGAGTTAGGTTACTCTTATTTCAATTATCAAGGGAACAGTGGGTTTTATTTCATGTGTTTTTCACTGCAAGTACGATTAAATTACTGATAGTGTACACTTATGGACTAACTATGCTTCATTTCTGCAATCATGACTTAAGAGACAGTTGGGCCGGCAAATCAAATGATGTGCTTGTTAAATTTGATATACTATAAAACCTGTATAAAGCAGCGAACAAAGGGAGCTGCATAATGTGGCTGCTCATGGCAAGCGGCTGCTTAAGAAAAGTTGAATCTATAACAAAAAGTCCATTTGGGCAGTTACTTGACTGGCTGCTAAAGAGAAATAGCTGCTTAATACATGTGACTGCAAAGACAGGTTCAACTGCTTGTCTTACATTTTCTGCAGAACATCAATTCATTGTTCAAGAAATGTATTTCGTTGTCGAAAGACCATGATCAACTGTCTGACCTGCTTCTGTATTCATTATATTCACTGCACTAATTGTATGATTTATATTCCTCGACAGCATTTCTCTGTTAAGTCACACGGAGCATTTAACATCTCGCATTTTACAGATTCTGAAGATAAGTGAAATTTAGAAAATGTATCATGACATTTTGTATAATAAGTGTAATAAATAGTGAAGTCTTTACGCTTGAATTGTAACAGGTGGATAAATGGCTGATTTTTAAATCGGAAACCATACTAATATACGATTGCACTCGTTGAATGTTAAGAAATGAAAAACAATCGCCATAAATTACAAATTAATACTCAAAACACATCTGATCAGATGTTTTGGTGACCAGTCTGAAATTTATATTTATGTTATAAACGAATGAACTGTATTTTATATACAAAGAAATCTATTTTGGAGCTCATAACGTTATACAACCTTTGTGCGCGCAGAAATATTGTCAGCAAACCCATGCCGCAAAGGAAAGGACGCGATGATAATAAAACTATGTGATCGTAACGCCTGGTTAATTAAAGCCTTGCAGTTATCAACAGCAACAGGCAAATTGACATATATGCCAAAGCCATTAAGAACATAATTGTATGCTTCAATCTGTTTATATTTTGCTTTAAGCGATTCTTCATTTTTACTGTACTCAAAATATTTCCAAATAATTTCATTTTCACAGGTGAGCGTCACAATGTTTTAGCTTTTCTCGTGTAACAAGCAAGATTTATTACATTTAAATACTGAGATATATGCTATGTACAATAAATTAAAAATAAATAAATAAAATAACACTGCATTTACATCACGATGGCAGTGTCTGCAGTATTGGTAAGGGGAAGTTACCCTCATTTGGACTTTCGAACATTAAGATATAGGAATCAATTGTTATGATATATGGAGAATGTGACTGGTTATGATTGTTTTAGATTTCATATTATTGTAGATAAAAATCTTTAGTCTCAATACAATACTTTAGGGTAGAGTAAATTATCTTAGAACAGTTCTTACTGTGCTTTAGATATACATGATTACGTGACAGTATCCTCGATCATTACTACTGTTGATATTCCCATGGGACTATGCTTGTTTAATAAAAAGTCTAAAACGTTGATTTGATAGATTATATCTAAGCATAACATGTTACATTAATATAAAAAATGACGTTTCAGTGTTTGCGTTTTATATGGCTTTGTTACATAAAATGGACGTTGTATTATCGCAGAAATGTATCTGCTTAGAACATGGTGCTCAGTGAAAACTGTTGTGTTTCAGGAGAAAGATGATATGAGCCGCGCCATGAGAAAACCAACATAGTGGCTTTGCGACCAGCATGGATCCAGACCAGCATGCGCATCCGCGCAGTCTGGTCAGGATCCATGCTGTTCGCTTACAGTTTCTCTAAATCTAATAGGCTTTGAAAGCGAACAGCATGGATCCTGATCAGACTGCGTGGATGCGCAGGCTGGTCTGGATCCATGCTGTTCGCAAACCCACTATGTTGGTTTTTCCATGGCACGGCTCATTATCTATTTGTATGACAGCATTAGCTTGCATATAATGCTTAATGAGTCTGTCTATTTATTGTTGAAATAATACAGAATCGATCGATTTATAGAAAACGTTCTTGTTTTATGCCAAACAGTTTTCGGAAAACATATTTTAGTGCATTAGAGCCTGTCTCTGAAACTTCCTAGTGCATATCCCGTTACTATCTAAATCTTGTGCCGAAAAGAATTATGTCACTTAAGCATGTTAACGCCGCGTATCATTTTCGAACTTCCGGTGAATGTCAGAAATGAAAATAATTTGTTAGTTTTTAGTTAGTAGTTTTTAATTAACTTGTTTCTATAAATGTTAATACATTAAAACATCATCGATCAGAATAAAATATATTCAGCCAGAAATCAACATGTTAGGAACCTTATTAGAAAAAATAAACAGAAACATAGCAACTTCTTACCTGCTTTCAACGGGATCAACGAAACAATTTTAAGTATTAATATCTATCTCGAATTTATTACTGTGTTATACAGTAATCCTTCACCTTAATAAATACAATCACCATGTGTATGACGAAAAACGAGTTAAGCGCTATTTTAGAAGATTGTAAAATCTCTTGAAAACATGTTACAGGTACATGTATAGAGGACTAGTAGCAAAACCAAATATTTGCTGTAATTTCTACCTCCTAAACTAGCTGTCCTCTATTGTAGCTAACGACTTAAACATTGAAACAAAAAATACAAAAAACAATTAAGTATTGACTTACAGTCAGATTCATGAAAGAATTCCTATTATTTCAAACACCTGACACCTGTTGTAATTAGGCGAAACAGATCTTTTCACCTTTATATTTAGGATTTGTCTAATGAGATATTTGAAAACGCTTGAAACATTCCAACTGTGACGAAGCCTGAATGATTTACCATCTTTATTATTATGAATGACATATCATGTCTTAGAGAAAGGACAAATTGACTTGTATCCAGATGAAGTCACTTTTACAGAAGGCATCATGTTATCTAATGTTTTAATTTAGATATTTAATCATACGTTTCAAAAAAAGTTTCATAAAGTAAATCTACAAGGTGCCATAGAATGCTAGGATGGTTTGCTTCAGTCTGCCCGTGATTAGTACAATGTGCAACACCCTTCACGCTCCCATGCACAAGCTAAACTGAATTAATATGTTAAAATGGACGAACTTGAAGACAATGATGACTTTTGGTTATAAATAATGGCATGCGGAATGCACATTGATTCCTTGAACTATAGGTTTAACTGTTAGCTTTTAAAATACAAATATCTTATAAATTTATATGAATGCACAATGAATTATACTGCTAAATCTACATGTAGCAGTACAATGTCACGTGACACTTTAAGCCACGGTTTAAGCTAAACTGATTGGTCCGCTCTTAAACTATGTGTTTAAGAGACTTCAAACCGTAGTTTAAGACTTAAAACCACAGTTTAAACATTATTGTGCATACGACACTTGAAACTATGGGTTTAAGAGGCGTTAAACCCTAGGTTTAACAGTAAAACCTATAGTTTAAGGAATTAATGTGCATTCCGCATGCCATAGTTATCAAATGATAAGATAACGGTGAAATTCTGTTTATCTATGTAGTGTCGAGATTATCTAGGTGATTGGCGAGTCATTATACAGCCAGAAAATATATACTAACAGTGTGAATTTAATGGAATATTCGCTTTTATTTTCTACAATTTTGAAATGTGAAAATATATAAATTCATATTAAAATCTGTAAGTGCTTGTTAAGTGAAATATATTTAAATATGTATCGCCGATTCATAATTTCCATGTAGTTCAATGAGCAAAAGAACTTAAGTACGTTTTTCAAAAGTCTAAAAAGGCATAAATTGTATTGCTGATATTCTCCGTCATGGTTTCTTTCTAATTTCATACGGACGCATTTACCATTTTGCGTGTTTTGTCTCAGACTTTATGAACACTAACTGGAATAATGCAGGTGCATCATGTGTAATAACTAGTTAAGACTTTACTTTTGAATTCCAACAGGTGGAAAAAAAGTTCTTATATTATGCAGGAAACCATTTATAATAATGTTTCAAACACTTCACGTTTAATTTAGGTCCAGTCTAAAAACTGTAGAGAAAACAACAGTAATAAACGAATACACGGTATATACGCAAAAATACACTGTCCGGCTAATAAAATGTATGTTTAAAATGATATGATATCCGTCAGTATTCTATTGACCTATTTGCAAATCGAATTTACGTATAAATTACTCCTTTGGTAATTAATGGTGTCCTGGAAAATTTCAGGAAATGACTACGCCAGTCTGAATTAGCCTGCTAATCCGTCAGCATGTCAAATGTTGGACTTCACCTATATGACTGTTTCCAAATTTATAAATACCTTACTGTTGTAATGTTTTGCGAGGGTATTGAGAGCTGAAAATATCTTCTTAAGTGATTAAACTGTCAAATAGTCTACTCGCCAGATTTTCCGCGAGTTTTGGTCTAGATTCGTCCTTATAATCTTTAATAAGAGGTTTTTGATCAAATACCAATAAATCATGATGACAATATCGTTTTAATATAATATGTACACAAACGGAACACTTCAAAAGTGTCTAATAATAGCAAATATTGAGCTTGTAAAAGAGATTCTGCGACGAATCAGTAAAAGATTACGGAATGGCTAAATTGGAATCGTAAAACAAGGGTTATGCAATTTTCTTCGTTTCTTGTCTTAACGTTTTTATTGAAGTATACAAATTAAAATTTACCACGTACACAAACATGTATAAAGGACATAAGATAACAGTTCGTTCGGTTAGAATTGTTTATTTATTTTTAATTATTGTACTTAAAATTTGAGATCAGTATGAAGTCAATACTGAGCAGAGAGAATTCAGCGATACACTTCTTCCTTGTATAAATCATCACAATTTAATTTATTGAAATGTCTATATTGCTGACTGAAATTTCAGATAATGCATATCATTACCTTAAACCAGGTTGGTGCAATGCAATTCCCACTATAATACAATAAACATTAATTAAGTAAAAACAAATGTACAATTTTTGTAATTGTTAATTTAATTTCTGATACCAATAATGTGTGTTTGTTATTTTTGTTTTTATTGTTAGATACATTAATATTGATAATAATATTATAAGTTTCCTTAAAATGATTAGAGACACTTTCAAAAATATTGTACTGTTTCGAGACTCATTAAATGATTTTAACATTAAAGTAGTTGTTTAGAATATGATACAGACATTCTGGAGCCCATTATTGTGATGATGCTGTTCGTGCATATAAACTATGATTCGTTCTTATTTGTAGATAACTATTTAGTCAACTAAGTAAGTTAAGTAATTAAGTTAAATTTCCATATTCGGCCTTTAGACTAACATCTGTGGATATAACATATCTGAAGACACAGTTGTTTCCCATAAACACTGCTTTATTGAATTGACCTAGGTTAATCAAGTTGAATTATGTTTCATTTATGGAAAGGAACTTTAGTCTAATGTTGTTCTACAAAGAATGTTTATACGTGGTATATGTCTAAAGAAATAAGAGACGGAATATCTTGCTTTTCCTCTGTCTGAGTGATCTTTGATTTTGAAAGACACTTACGGGAAGCTACAGGCAAAAACAGGGAACAATAATGACCAAATAGTATCTAATATATTATTTCTCAAAATATAGCTTATGTGTTATTATACTTGAAAAAGACGCGACAACGCACACAAAATCTACACTCCGTTCTATCTTAACATCGGTAAAAACTATAGATTTTGTTCTATAACAAAACAACAAACAAAGAGATGGAGTAGTTATTGTGCGTTTTATTCGACCTGGCGGGCGGATTTAATTCTAACTTCTGCAAGTAAGGGTAATCTCAAAAAACGAGCAAAATAGGCAGAGCAACATAATTGTTTAATTCCGTAACCTTCGGTAACCAACAACTTCAATTCAACGCCTCACTGGTTACATGTACTACATTATCCTGCACAATAATGCAGTGGAGCGTCGCGAAACCCTGCCCCGCTAGGTCGAATAAAACGTACACTAGATCTGGGATTTATTTATGCGGCCGTCGTAGAGTTTGCCAGGCCAGATCCAACTTGCGCTCTTCATGTGATCCTAGCTGGCAAAATCCACTCGAGTCGAATACAGCATCCCAGATTAAGCGACTATTATAATAACCATATTATATTAATGCGGAACTCAAAATGTCGATCGTCTTTGAGCTCGATAAGAAACAAATTAAATCTTTAACAAAAAAGTCATCTTCCTTTTGTGCGTCTCAGAATACTGATTTCATTATTTCCCTTAAGTCAACTGTATATAAAGTTTAACTAAGTTTAACGAACGATTATTTAATGTGGTTTCGATACAGCTGTGAGTGTCTTTTTTGAAGACGTTTCAATATGAAAATGTTATAATACAAAAAGTTGTTCGTAAAATGTACTATTTTACTAAGATTGATTATTTTAGGCAGTTTATTTCTCAATAACGTACCAGTTTTCTGTTACAGGATGAAATCGATAAGATTTATATACACTAGTGTTTCCCAGAAACTAATGTTATTTTTTTTTGTTTGCCAGGTGATAAAATCTGTTCGAAAATCAAGACGTTAGAAAATAAGCACTACGGCTTCTATCAATAACTAACAATTACCTGGATTTTTGTTGGAACAAAAAGAAAATAACTGAGCAGAGAGAATTCAGGGATACAGTTCTTTCTTGTATAAATCATCACAAAACAATTTATTGGAATGTCTATTGTATTGCTTAGTGAATTGTCAGATAATGCATATCATTACTTTATTAAACCTAGTTAATGCATTGCAGAGCCAGGAAAAAGCACAACTTTCTAAAACCAAATCGAAAAATGACAAAACCGACATTATAATCATATTTCGATAAGGTATCGAAAGATAAGAAAAAACATGTAATATATATGAAACAAAAACAGTTCATTGTTCTGAATGATAGGCCATTTCACAAATACACCGAACCGAAACAGATACCGAACCGAAAGCAGTTAGAATGCATAAGGGTCAGTGGACAGTAAAACCGAAACGAAACCATAAACCATTTAAAATTGAAAACGGACAAATAATGATCGGTTTCGGAACGTGAATATTTGGAATGGTTACTATGCGGCAACGAAACCTAGAGAATGATAATGACAAGGGAATTGTGCTAAATATTTTTTTCAAAATAACTAGACAAAATATCGTAAGAACAAAAACGCTTTTTCTCTATAAAACAAGTACAGCAATAAACACATGTAATTAACCATGCATGTTTGTTAATAATATATTACTGTGTATACAATCTCTGCAGCATTTCTATGAAGTTTTTCGAGACCAATACAAACAAGTGTTTTGCCTTTTTTCTACTCAGTTTCTTTCATCTCCGTCCTGCTCCCATAGTGACATTCTACAATTACCATTACAAATTGATATAATTACATTTGATTAGCCGGCCATCATCATTAGCATTATTTATTGTTCGCCAGGCCTTGAATAATGAGGAGAAAAATAATCTAGATTCACGGCTAGAAAGCATTTTAGATATTGATCACTAATATCCAAACACTCATGTAAACAGATCTGTCAGTGTACGCTGGCTTATTTAGAAGTTTCTTTTTAAGATACATCAAAATCAATGTACAATGTACATTATGTTATAACATAAGTACTGAAATATATTCAGTTTGTCGTAAATTGAAATTATAAATTTCCTATGAAGACAACTGGTTTACAAAAACCATTACAAACATTGCTACTGGTCTTACCTTTGTATTAATGTCAATGACCCTAATTTTTGAAAACAGACAAACACGTTTGTGGATTATTAAGATCAAAACTGAATATGACTAATGTTAATGTTGGTACATTTTCTTCGACAGACAAATTGCAGAAAGTTTCTGTAATTTACCATCTGAAATGTGTTGCGCGTTCAGATACATTTGACAATGTGACGAGCGCGAATTTTAGAAACGTCCTTAATAACACTGTACCCATGTAATGTATGAACATGAATTAAACTCTGTTAATTATCAGTTGCCGTGTTTTGTTTTAATATGTTACATGTAATTCTGAGTAGATACGTAAAATTAATACCCTCAAGTAATTTAATATTTACATTTCCTTTCCAAAATATCTATGGTATTTACGTAACAACGAAATGTGTGTCAGTGAAAATTTGATACAGATTTCACTTTGTAGCTTGCAGAAAATTGTTTGACAACTTTTAAGCGAAGTAGAGTATAGTTCTAGGGGGAGTGAGGGTGTTGCATAGTTCATTACCTCTCTTGAACAGCTATTTTGCTTTGTTTCATTCTATGCCTCAAAGGGCTTTTCTCTAGACTTATCTAAAAATTAAAAAAAAAAAAAAAAACAAACAAAAAAAAAAGAAAACACTGAGTAAACAAAATGCTGCATGTTAAACTAGTTTTCGGTCTTAATATTTCAAAATTACCTTTTAAAATATCCAACGTTCTTGACTTTTAAAGATATTATAAGCGATCTGATCATTTAGTTTGAAAGAAATCCTCCGCATATACATAAAAACCCGTGAGGAATAGAAATAATTCTATCGGTCTGTTACTGACGTGACGTGTGATTTAACGCCACTGCACGACCTTTATTGTTTGTGAAGCAATATCATACAGCAAAATTCTGATAACATCGGCAAAACTGAGAAATTTTATGTGTTGGACATATCTATGATGTAATTATTTTGCATGTTTACGATTACATTCTATACTGTCTCGTCAGTTATACTGGTAATGTGTATAGAGTGTCGTTAACATGTTACTTTTACGTTGCATATAGATCTAGATAATATGACACAAACTATTTTCCAACAAATGTTTTAGCAACGTAATTTTTAACTACAAACGCTTCTTCAGAGTCTGTACATTGCAGTTAATTATAGTTCAAAGTGTTTGAGAAATATTTTTACACTGTCAGAATATAAAGTGAATTTGGCTAGACGGGAAATGTGTATCTTTCTTTTTTCAAGAGTGAGTTTATTTATCGTTTATTTTATTTATGTTATCATATTCAGTCTGATTACTCTCCAGTGAATGCCTTCTTTGTGTCTGTGGAAAAGCATTGATTTCATTTAAAGGGTGTCAGTCGGTTTCTTGCCATGATAAACTACGATACACACAATATATACTGTATATTTAACCAGGACCAAGTTCTTTAAGATTGTAACAGGTGATAAAGCTAACATTTTTGTAAACTTTAAGGTTTTAGAAGACTTGGTGAAATAAATGAATAATTTAAGGATTATGACCGGTAAAACGATTTCACAGCAAAAACAAAATATCAGTCTAGCGTTTCCCATCAAAACTAATATCTGGAATAAAAAATAACCAAAATGTGAACAAATGGACGCTTAGTCTGCGCTTAAAAAATGTTGTAGCGGGCATGTTTTACAATGGTCCTTTGACAAGTTTTGTGATTTCATTAAAATGGTTAGACAAGACTTGTGTCTCTCAATTCGATCTAGTCAATGGATGGCAAAATTATTTCTAGTAAAATATATTTATATTTATTATGTTTCAATGTGTCTTTTATGTGTACTGCGCAGTGTCCATAAAAAATATTACAGCCCGTCAGTATTAAAGCAAGAAATTATCTCACCTTGCTATTGTCTTGGTACCGTCAGACAGAAAAATTAGGATGATCATACAGCTTAAGGCAACAGCAGTGAATGAGACTGAATTATAGCCATACTAAAAGCTTTCCTTTAAAGTTTTACATCTCTCTCTCTCTCTCTGCTGTAATTCGTATATTGGATTTTCCGTTAAGAGCATGAACTTCCGCAGGCTATTAAATAACACTGATATAGAGAATCAGAGAGATGCGGCACTATCCATTCTTAGAGATAGCAATATCAGGAGAACTTAGTATATAGTGATTGCTAATGAAATATGGATAGAAGACTTATGCGGATAGTTGTAACAATAGGGATCTATGAAATGGAAATTGTAACCTAAAAAAAATATGAGGTATACAGATTTGTATGGTATTGTGTAGTTTTTAAAATCATGTATTAATGCGTGATAGGAAAGATATGACAAATGTGTGAAGTACTTTGTTATTTTTCAACATTAAAATAGTGTGAAATAGTAAGTTTTAAACTAGGAGTAATGTACAAGTATAGAATTTGTTTAATAATAATTTGCAGGTTTTCTCTATTTGACACACATAGTTTCAACAGCTTTAAATAAAGGATCAATAACAATTCCGCCATTTTTTTTAATGTAGTATTATATAAGATACGCTTCCTATGTATACATGGAATCTTACACTTTTAATTTATTAACACTAAAATATAAATTATTGTACAGAATGGACATTAAACTATTGATACTGATCACTTCTTTACATAAAACGTTTTAAATTTTGTTTCCTTTCGCATTTATATAGTTATTCCACAAAGTAATGCATCATCAGGGTGTTAATAGCAACGCTATTATTATTGCGACGTCTTCTCCCTTTTACCGCAACTTAAACGGTCATATGATGAATTAATAAGGTCGATACTTTGTTAAAATATTAGTAGTAAAGTAATGGTAATGTGCATCAATTCAGACTTGGTTGTGTAAATATTTTCCTTCGCTGGAAACCTGTACTTTTTTATCGTTATCTGAAATTAGTCTGGGTAACATAAAATACACTGAATCAGACTAGTATTGCATGATAGTTTGCTACAGTAAGTGCATATATCATCGTTTTGTTGTAGAAATAGATGTTCAGATACCCTACACGTAATGAATATATATGAGCCGTGCCATGAGAAAACCAACATAGTGGGTTTGCGACCAGCATGGATTCAGACCAGCCTGCGCATCCGCGCAGTCTGGTCAGGCTCCATGCTGTTCGCTTTTAAAGCCTACTGGAATAGAAGAGACTGTTAGCGAACAGCATGGATCCTGACCAGACTGCGCGGATGCGCAGGCTGGTCTGGATCCATGCTGGTCGCAAACCCACTATGTTGGTTTTCTCATGGCACGGCTTATATGATATTATGGGTCTCCAAGTCTTACGCTTTTCAGAGGAAAGAGCATTACTAGTTAATAATATGTGTTTTACACTAGACAAAATTGTAATATACTTCCTATTTCTCTAAGACTTATGATTTTCAGAGGAAAAAGCATTACTAGTTCTGTGCTTTGCGCTAGACAATTGTAATATACTTCATATTTCTCCAAGTCTTATGATTTTCAAAGGAGAAGTATTACTAGTTATGTGCTTTGCGCTAGACAAAATTGTAATCTACTTCCTATTACCATACAGAATGTAAACTCCATTTTCTCTAGCAGGGTTGTACAAGAAAATTATACGTCCGTACATTTACAGACAATTCAAGTAATCGAAGGACTCAAAAGTACTAGTAGAAGTAACAGTTTGTTTTAAACTTGTGGGTGGATAAAGCGAATAAAGATGAAAATAAAACTCATCATTTTGGATTTTAAAACAATACATTTTCAACAATATATAATTTCATGATTACACATGGAATTATAGCAGAAATATTCAGATAAATTAGTTTATTTTTATTATTTTACTTAATATTTTATTAAATTTCGATTCAGTAGCACAATTTAATAAATAAAAGCACAAACGTAAGATTGTTGTCTGTCTGTTTTGTTTTTAAATAGGCATCGCATGTTGCATTTTGATGAGTTTTTATCAGATAAAGGGGTGTTCCAAATCAAACTGCTGAAAATGTTCTGTTTATTTCATTCCTTATGTTCCAGTTAAATACATAGAACCAGGAATCGAAAAGCAAATTTGATATATTATAAGACCGTGATATACTATCACTATAAATTGAAAGAACATATTTAAATGAAACAAAAATCTAAGGAATCCGATGCAATCTGTTCTTCATAGCAAACAAAGCTTTATTGAATTGTTTTAGGTTAATCAAGTTGTATTCTGTTACATTCATGGCCGGGGCATTTAGTATAAACTTGTTCATAAAGATAATTCGATTTGTTAGAGGTTCGTCTAGTGTATCAAACTACAACACACGAGCTAGAATATTTTACATATGGTACAGAGGTATAGCGAAGACAGAACCATCCATGAAACATTAAAATAGCAAAGGGTGGGGAATTTGTTAACGTTTGTTACATAATTTTAATTGTTTATGTATCAAATATAATTATAATTACTGTAAATATTTTAATGTTTTTATGGCATTGAAGTTAAGCCGAGCTTTACCAACAATCGCTCAGATTGTTTTCTAGTTTTTCATGATAAGTTTCTGACAAGAATTAAGTCAGATACGGTTATTTGGATAGTATAAAATTTAATTGAAAATTTATTACTTGAAGATAGATCCCGAATTATCTACTTTAAAAATCTAATTCGTAAAACAAAAATACTAACGGAAGCTCCAAGATGACAGGTGTGCTATATATTTTTTATGCCATGACCACGTGGAATAGAGACATTAAAAAGACACACACTTGTCACCTCGTAAATTCCTTAAAAAAGAAATATAATATCTCTCTGTCTGATAGAGAGAGTTTATATTAATACACCCTACGAAACAAGAAGTATTATGTAAAATACATGTTTATATAATCGACACAATGTTTAAAATAAAAATAAGGAGCGTTTAGAAGTTTAGCACATTTTTTGAATCACTGTCAAAATTATTTATCATTTTATAACAAGTAGCGGCTTGAACGTTATTGGGTGTGAAATTAATTATATTTCTATGGTGTGATTTAAATGACCAGGTTATATTTGTTCACGACACCCACCAGTGCTAGTCATAAAAGACAAAAATATTCAATATTTCTTTCTGAAGGCACCAGTTTTGAATAAGCTAGTGTCATAAGTCTTTTAATTTGCCTTTTGCTTTCTTGCAATTGGTTTTGTCTCCTTTTATGTAGCTCGAATGTCGCTTGTCTTTCTAGACTGAAAATGATAAAATTAAAAGATATCTTGAAACAATTAATGAAAAACGCATGCAACTAGAAACAAATTATATCTTGAAATACAGTGGACACATAACTACACTTTTAAGGGTTATTGTATCGCTTCTGATATGTATAGAACTAAATGTTTATTGGTATTATAAAGGAGTAAAAATTTTACGTCCTTGAATTAACATTAAATTGATAAAGAAATATCAAAAACAAATGTACTAAGTGTATACAAAGAGCAGTGTAGTGCAAAAAACAAAAAATTAAATATGTAACTGTGGTGTTAAGTTCTACTCTTTTAATTGTTACACGTAGATCTGGCTGATCATAGTTACATATGTTTCATGGTTTATCACTTTTATAATGAATCTCATTGATGTTAAATAAAGAGATATATGTGTGACATACGTGTAAGTAAACCGTATTGGAAAAGTATTTAAGGCAATCGAAAACAGGTAAATCTTTCTTTTACTTTTCACTATGATTTTGATATACTTTTAAACATGAACGCTATAAGATGACAATGTATTTTTTATATCTTGCATTTATTAAAACGGCATTATTTAAACAGCAGTACAATTAATACTTTAAAACTTTAGAAGCTGTTTCAGTGAACTGCAATTTCAAATTTAATTACAGAAAACGTAAGTGTCTAAGACATGGATTCATCCTTTCTGACCTGGCTTTAGTCTGCCTATAACGGAAACCTAATTTCTTAATGAAACGGCTAAGCGACAACCTTATGACTTTAATTATTACTTATAACCAAAATAAACTAGATAAAGAAAAGACAATGAAATAAATGAATGGGAATATTCTTTACATTATTAATTTGACACATAATCATCAATTTATATATAAAGATACGTTTATCACATATGAAATACTCGAATGTTATTGTTCTGTAACAGTCATGAAAGGGTGCAAGAGTATACAACGGGCTTAACGAATTTGATTCCAATAAGCTGGCCAGTTATCCTCCAAGAAAGTTGTATGAATCAATACTCATTCACTCCAGTCATTCATAATTGACGCGTATAACCACGTTGTGATATAATTATAACACAGTCTTAGCTGTTATTGACGCATATATATACGATAGTGATCTAGGAAGTAAAAATATTCATAGATGTTAAATTCGCGTAATGTAATTATACATTATTGTATAATTGGCCGTTTCTGTTTATGCCCAGTGTGCTGAATGGAAGACAAAACCAAATGTTCTGAAACATGTTCCGCAAAATACGATAATTTTCGCCCAAAGTTCTCTTCGTGGTACAGACTTTAAAAATAAGGTATTTCAATAGCTATTACTGCAAATATATTAATTCAAGTAAAAACGAATACACTTAATCGAACTTATTTATACTAATAAGCGATGTCAGTGCTACGCTATCAGATGATGTATCTTTCTACAGAATCTCAACTGAATGCCTCTTTTGCTCCAAGACATCCGACCAAGAAGAGTTCACAAAGTAAACAATACTAAGTCAGTATCAGTATTGTTTCAGACACGAAAAAGAAGGAACCCAGTGTTATTTTAAGCGGAAAACTTAATACAAAAGAACTTAAAACTTGCAATCGCATATATGTCATGCTAACAGACGTTTTATCACTTGTGAAGTCACATCTCATCTGAAAGTAATTTTGCTAAAATAATACCTGTGATATAACGCCAAATCGTGTACGTGTAGCTATACAGTATTAGTCATGAAATACGTTCTTTATTTCGTCACAGTTTATTCTTTCACTAAATATTTATTTATAGATGTATATACATTTTCCTACAGATTCTCCAGAATCAGCTTATTCTTGAGTACTAACATGCGAGAAATATTCCAACGCTACTTGATATTTAACAGGTATCGTTACTGATAATTAGATTGCGTTGAAATCTGATAAACGTTTAGGAATACCCGTTCAACTGTTTGGAGTGATGCAATCAACCGTATCAGTATTCGAAACCATTTTAAATAAAAATAGAGTCTTAATTGTATTTTCTACACACTCAGCAATTCAAAAGAAAATACACATTTGCTCATGCATTAGTTAAACTAAGATATGTCGGGAAAACGACGACATTTTGCATTCAGTTGTTTCGTAAATTGTATGTAATGAAAAAATACTTGCGAGTAAAAAAAACATGTTTTCGTAAATTTATTTGAAATAAGATCGTTAACTGAATGAAAATATGAAGTTAAATATGCTTTCGTCTATCGAAAGTTATATCCCCAAATGTACTAAGTTATACATCGTTTACGTAGGTTAGTTTATATGCTAGAAAAAGTCTGTATCCTGAACAAAATATAGGAATATTTTATAGTTGACGGCGGACTGATGTAAGATATTGTAATCAAACTAGCAAAATCAAACCTGAAAAAAAAATCAACAACAGTTGTCTTTGTGGGCGACCTCAACAAATGCACATTCACATGTTAAGTGTTTTGAACCTATTAATATTCTTTAACTACGCCATATGCGTGCACAGCTTGCTCTTTGTAAAAACAGGAGTGGTTTCAGTGCTCAAGTATTGAGTTTATGGACATTAATTGAAACAGTCAATAGGACAACTTCTTATGATTACAAAGGTAATATATTGTTTGGACTAATTGCTACAGGATTTATGTAAGCATATATCAGAATGATAACAGATGCGGTTTGATAAACATGAACATAATAGGAAACAAAAAGCATGATTTGTTGGGTAAAATGCTGTACTTTTGTTTTCTCACTGACATTATCTTTTTAACAAAATGATATTTTAGAAGCATATCATGCGGGATTATGTAAACAGTAAAACTATCATAAAGTTTCAAACCGAAATACAGTTGGATTTTCAGTCAGCAATCTTGTCGTTAAACGTGTATTCATATCAGCTGTAGAATACCTGGAACTGAAAATTTAGAGCGTTGTAAAACCTCATACTTGAACATGACTACAAAATAAGTGAAGCTATAGTGAAAGATAAATACATTTTTAGCCAGACAACGAACGACGTGAATGAAAACAACACATGAATAAAGAAATGCGACCTCTGTTTTACACGTTACCACACCACATTCTTTTAAAGCGCAAAGTGTATTCAACTGTTATAAAGAAGCGATTCTAGAGCTTCTACAAAAGTAATGAAGTATCGATTATCTTTGTTATTTTAACCTACAATGAAATCAACCAAATTGCTGCTACGCTATGGAAATGTCGTTAGAAAAAAAGACTGAAATAAACATAAAACATTCTAATTTAAGAAGATAAAGCGCTCTTTTGATATCTAATGTGATTGAAGAAAAACCTTATATTCTACGTAGCGCGTGGTGCCGTGTCTTTCTCCAGCTTGAGGACGTTACAGAATGATTGCCACGATACTTTAATTTTGCCTTTACTGTTGCCACAAGTGTCTGTAATGTTTGGTCAAAGTTATCCCATCTGTCGCTATTCACCGTAAATTGTCTAATGTCTAACTGGCCATAAATTAGCAACGTTTATATTCCCGTGAACGTAACCATATATCCTCTTTGATGTATCAGGTGTCGACTGGCTGTTTGATTACCGTCTTCTGTGTCTGCCATTTAAAATATACAATACATTTATTTGAGATTAGATTTAATCAAAATTTAATGTAACAGCTCGGTAAATTCATTTCTACCAATACTGTCAATCAAGTTCTTGTGTCTATATGTAACTGCTACATCTATCTTTACAAAAGCACGGACTTTATTGAACATCCTTTTTATCTTATACTTAAATTCTAACGAAGCTCTGATTAGTATTATACAACGTAAAACGTGATACCTGAGCTTGTGGTATAAACTTTGATACTTCGGTAGTATACTGTCCGTTTATTATGTTACAATTCAAACAGAGACTGAAATGCCTGATATGTAGTACATATACTATTAATACTTCGATAAATTACGCAAAAATCAGTCAACGTTCATTTATAAAGAGTCTTTTGTGTTTATATTTTGCAATAACTGGTTCTCAGCGCACCTATCCATTTGTAATAGCTTGCTCAGAAGACCTCCATAGTATTTGAAAGCTTTTGCCATTTTAATTGTCTTTGCACATAAGTCAAATTGTAAAATCGACTGTTTGAGACGGGTCAGAACAACGAGTAGTAGATCAAGATTATATTCTTTAGTTATACATTTCTATTTTCAGAATACATTCTCAAGACATCAAAATGACGTCTGAAGATTTACCTGTAACGTTGCAGCCAAATACAACGATGGTAGTTGGATATGAACTGGTGTGTTACTATGACAACCAATCAGCATCGGGAAATAATACAACAGGAATAGGGGCAGAACCACGGGAGTTACCATTTCATCAAATCTTTATGATAACTTCTTACGTTTTCATATGCTTATGTGGTCTGGCTGGTAACGGATTGGTTATTTACGTAGTGCTACGTTTTTCAAAGATGAAAACAGTGACAAATTTGTACATATTAAATCTAGCCATCTCCGATGTGCTGTTTTTGTTAAGCCTGCCCTTTCTGATAACAACAACTATTCTGGAATATTGGATATTCGGCAGAGCTATGTGCAAGATATATTTTGTGTTTTTCTCTATCAATTTCTTCACAAGTGTGTTTACACTTACAGCCATGTCTGCTGACCGATATCTCGCGGTTTGTCATCCAGTCCGATCAGTGCACTACAGAACAACGAGAATTGCTTTCTTCGTGTGTCTCAGCATATGGTCTATATCGTTTTTTGTGATGCTGCCTATCATTCTTTATTCCACAACAGTTCCAAACTTGAAATACGCTGATAAAGATACATGCACAATACACTGGCCTGACGACCAGCCAATACCTGGCGATAAGGCTTTTACATGGTACACCTTCCTTTTAGGATTTCTAATTCCAGTGGCTTTGATATCGGTGTTTTATATATCCGTCGTCTTGCGACTGAAAAGTGTCGGTCCGAGAAAGAAATCTAAAGAAAGAAAAAAGTCAAACAGAAAGGTCACTCGAATGGTTCTAGCTATGATATCTGTGTACGTTATTTGCTGGTTACCATACTGGTGTTTCCAAGGAAATCTTACATTTAAACCAACCGGTACCAAAGTGCCAAAATGGCAAATATATATGTTCAGCGCCTTTACTGTGTTATCGTTTGCCAATAGTATGATCAACCCCATTTTGTACGCGTTTTTAAGTGAAGTCTTCAGAAAAAGCTTCTTGAAAGCTTTCAACTGCGTAAAGTTCATTGAATCATCCCGTAGTCACACAGCGGATAATAGTATATTTCCACGGTCCACGACGAGAAAGGAAAATGGAAAGGACGAAAAATATGAGTTCACATCAATGGTGAACCAAACGGAAAACACGTGTATGCACACGAATAATGCGTTCCAGCTGAACAACATTGATGTGCACAAGTATGAACCAAATGCTAACGAAGAACAACTTTTGGAAACTGATATACAGTACGTAGATAAAGAGATTCAAACCAAACACGGTCAAGAGGAATAATAGTTGTTGGTTAAATAAGATAGGAAGTATATGTTCAGTCCAAATTACTCGCTGATGGGTTGGGGAATGAAAACTCTAACTTGATGTTGCTGTGACAGACAGTTAATATTTTGTTTTGTGCGGTATTGTTAATCTGTTGTCGGAAATAATGTAAGAAGTGACACTGATCCTTGAGGCGTATAGTAGACTCGGCAAACATCATTCTGTTTGGTAATAATGTTCTTTAACTTCTAGGCAAAATTCACGTTCTGATCTAATTGTTCCGAGACATATTTGATAAAACTTCCGGAGAATTGTAATGACACAACTGTTTTCTTTAATTTGTAATTGTTTCATCAACTGTGTAAATATATGAGGCAAATGATGATATTTGTTTAAGGAAAACCGAAATGAAGTTTGCCAGAATTATTCCATTTATATCATGTGCTTAGTGTTTTATTGTGCAGCTGTCATCGGTAGACAAGTCGGAATCCCATCATTTCTGTAAATAGTCATTTGTTGGCGTGAATGTAAGATATTTTCGTAGTTATTGAATAAGACTGTCAGAAACTTGTAAACTTGTAAATTAATCATGAAAATGTATGGTTTTGTCCCTCTTTTAGATCGTGTCTTGGTATTTATCTACGTTAGACGATTAAGTCAGATTATCTTCCCTATTTGTTACAATTGCCGATCACACAATACGGAGAAGATAGAGGACCTATCTAATAGGTTGTTAAAATGCACGCTTATAGAAGTTGTTGCATCAAAAGAATGGCTAGACAGAATGATAAAAATATCCACAGACGCTTGGCAGTCAATACTTTCCAGTCCAAAGTAAACTTATTTTTTTAACAAATGAATACAAGTATGATTTTCTTGTAATAATTGATAAATGCTCGGAAGGATTTTTTACTGTTAGCTTTCAATATCGATTTTACAGACGACTGTTTGTCTAAAGTCTTTTTGTCTATGATTTATATAGGAACTGTCGAATCACTTACGGAGAACGCTGAATCAATGATCGATTGTTATTTTAAGTCATTCGGTCCACAAATGAGTAAGTTCTATATAACAGTGCTGTTAAAATATATCAAATATTGATGCCCGGTAATCTCATATACTTTTTGTATAATATGAAAGTGTATATGATATAGAAGAACCATGACAACTGGAACATATTAGTTTTTTCCACATGCTGATTATCGTTGAGGTGAGTATCAGACAAAAACAATTGCTCGGGATGTGACAGTAAAATAAGAAAATATTTACACTCTGGTGTAAATTTTAACGTACTATTTATCAGAACGTTTTTTTTTTTACACGGACTGTGTTTTTATTGATCTTGCTTATGCCGACGAAATTCAAACCGCATAAAAGATTGAGAAGCGAGTACTTCAAATGAAGGTATCCGCTTTTGCGCGGGCAAAAACTTGAAAACCAGGTGCATATTTTGAGAAATGTTAGCAGCACATTAATGCGGGCTGGTATTTACTGTTTCGTTATGCGAAAAGCTAAGAATATGATATTCATTTTCTTTCCGTGTTTATCTAAAGCCAACTGCAATGTTACGTTCCTGCAGTGTTCGAACATACACTTGAGAGAAGTCATTTAGGTGCTTACTTAAACAACAATATTTAGAAACAGAGAAGCAAGCTTTTACAGAGAGCAGAGAATGTTGCTCTTTGTAAGCATTTCACAAGTTTAATATATCCGTGAAAATACTTTATTAACAGACAAAGTAGCGTTTATTTGTAATCAAAACAGTCGGTTTTATCTCAGAATCCAGAATAGGATATACGTAATCAAAATGAGCCGTGCCATGAGAAAACCAACATAGTGGGTATGCGACCAGCAAGGATCCAGACCAGCCTGCGCATCCGCGCAGTCTGGTCAGGATCCATGCTGTTCGCTTTCAAAGCCTATTTCAATTACAGAAACCGTTAGCGAACAGCATGGATCCTGACCAGACTGCGCGGATGCGCAGGCTGGTCTGGATCCTTGCTGGTCGCATACCCACTATGTTGGTTTTCTCATGGCGCGGCTCAAATATAAAAGCAAATGAAAGTTTGATATTTTGCGCAATTTATATAAACCTCATTTGTTTCATTTCAGTTCTGGTTTTAAACATCATTTAACTTAACTCTAAAGAAGCGAGTAACTTATGACGTGTTATCTGCCTTAAAGTTTGCTTTGAAATATTTTAACTTAACATCATTTGCTGTTTCAACATTTGGTGTCATTACAAATATTTTGAACTGCTGAAGTATTTATCTATCTCTGTTTGCTTAACACTGCAATTTATTTTAATTTCATCGTTTCATCCCTGTGAATTAATCTTTCTGTTCGTGCGTCATAATTTCTTTCAGCCAGATTGTTTTTTTTTCTAATTCATAGGGTTATTTTATTTTATTGTACACATTGTAGTTATGCGTTTCCAAAATATATTTAATATAACATTTGTAGCTATTTTAGGAGTGCCTTGTGTAACAAAATTTATAGGCTTTTATAGTATTTTAGTCAGACTGAACATCAGACATGTTGTCGTCTGGTCTTTACATACTAAAAAGATATTGCCTTGAAATAACATACAGCTTAAAGGAATATAGCTAATTAGTATAAGGACCAAATAATTTATAGTTAAACTGTAGGAAACATATAATTTACTATGGGGTTTCGATATACATACATTTTTGTTTTTGAAATATATACTGCATATATCAAAGGCTAAGAAATCAATAAGAAACGGGCATCTTGAATACTAGGTGACCATTGGTTGATATGTTTTGTTGTATGGTTACAAAATAAATGTTTCCGTTCAATTTGTTTGTTCGTCTTATTTAAAATGTAAATAATTTCCATTGTTTAGTGTGTCGGTAAATCTTTAATTATTTATTGGGGTTTCATATATATTGAATAACCAGCTCTTTGAATTGATGTATTTTATGTTTGGACAGATTATTGGAAATATTTTGAAGTCCAATATATTGGACCTTCGAAAATATATGTCAATTCTGTTAAGTCTATACAGGCTGTTATACTAAGTCGAGTACCATTTATTAAACCGTAATAAATATTAATTTCGTCCCGACTATCCTGCAAGAATGAGCATCTGTATGTTTCTATCTGGTCCATCTGGGATCATGGAATCGATTCAATAGATGTGTTCCACTTAAGCCGGTGCTAGGGGGCGCGAGAGGTGCTGCACATATCATTACCTCTATCAAACCGAGTCTACTATTATTCTGTTTAGTTGTAGTCTATTATCCCAAAGGATCCTTTTACAGATTTTCTTAGGGAGTTTTTTATATATATTTTACAATTTTGATAAATGAATATATTGTCGATTACTTTGATATCAAATCGTACCTACAAAAAAAAAACAATAAGGTTATAACATTTTAATTACCACAATGCTTAAGGATTTTTTGCAAAAATTTTGAATTAACAGCTTATTTTCAGAAATAAATCAATTGTATTTACAGAATGTGTATGAAAACAAAGAATGTGCAACGAAATAGCTTCATGTTTCATTGATAATTGTCATCTTTTGTACATACGTCTCCAGAATAGAGGAAATAAATAACCGCCCAAGTGTCTAAGTAAATGAGCCGTGCCATGGGAAAACCAACATAGTGGGTATGCGACCAGCATGGATCCAGACCAGCCTGCGCATCCGCGCAGTCTGGCCAGGATCCATGCTGTTCGCTAACAGTTTCTCCAATTCCAATATGCTTTAAAAGCGAACAGCATGGAGCCTGACCAGACTGCGCGGATGCGCAGCTATGCAGGCTGGTCTGGATCCATGCTGGTCGCAAAGCCACTATGTTGGTTTTCTCATGGCACGGCTCAAATGTTTCAAATGAGACTGACCTATTAACTGCCACTTGCTTATAGCATCCTTGTCCCCCATTCTATTAAAAACCTTTTGTTATCGTCTTCTCTTGGTAAACACATACGTACGACAAACCACCAAAGTAGGCAGTAAATTGTTACCATTACATACATTAAAAAAGCTGAAAAAATAGTACATGTTCCATTCTGCAGGTATAGACATATAGAACCCAATATTTTCGATAAATTATTTCGTTAAGTTACCTAAAAGGTAAACGGTGGGACATTCTCGTGGAATAGATCCCGGCGTTATTATTCACTATAAGCCGTTAGAAAAATGTATAATTTGGCCGTTCTATGTGAAAACCTGTATTAGTGACAAAAAATAAATTTGAGATAATAAAAAATACATGCAGATCATTCTTTAACCTTTCAAATCTGAAAACTTGAAGTCATTATCTTCACTATATTAAGAGTTATAGTTTAGGCGTGACTTTAAGAACGTCATGAAAGCAGTATGACGTCGCCATGCATGACGTGTATTTTTCAAGTCATTAGTGCAACAGATTTTGCGTATCACTTACTAAACATCATGCGTTTGAATATTTGGGAACAGTTTAAAATGATTTTTAATAAAAATAACATTACCGTATATTTCTTATTTCATCATGGGCCTTTTATCTGCATACCTCAATATTTTCATGATGCATGGATACTTTGGAATTTACGTTGCCATGACAACACAACTAACATATATTTGTAAAATATGGTAGAATTTGATTTCACTTAGATAACTGTATTACTATATACTTGTTTCTAGGTTTACATGAACATAAAAAAACAGTGATTTTCAAGTATTTTAAATTACATATTTTGCAATAATTATATCATGTCACTAATACAAGTTTTCTCATGGAATACCCTCACATACTATTATTCAGAACGCTGAAGAACCAATAAAGAAAGAAATAGCAACGATCATGTAAGCATGTACGTATATTTATGCATAATATAAAACAATATTTAGACAAAGTAAAACGTACAGACAAAGTAAATGAAAAAAACACAAAAGTGCACCACCTTGGAAAAATCAGGAGCAGAGAACCACTCGAAGTTTAACTTATAAATCACTCTTGCATCTCACTAGGTTCATTATAAACAGGACAAAAAGAATACAGATCAATCCCTTACAAACTCGATGAAAACAAAAGACGATATGCGGGCTGGTGGTCTAGTGGTAACACGCTTAACTTTCAATCCAGAGCTCCGGGGTTCGAATCCTGGCCAGGCACTGGGAATTGCAGAGATGCTTTGAGTGTCTCCCGCCTAACTAAGAGGCCAGTACTGGTTCTTCCAAGGAAAGACGGCTTCGCGTGTATTGGTGTATTGGTGCTATACACCGGGCACGTTATAGAACCAGACTGTCTACTCGCAAAGAGCTAGGATAAGTTAGCCGGACAGGCCTGTAACTAAAAAAAAAGGTTTTCTCTCTATCTGTTCTGGGAGCTTTGTCTCACTCTGTCCCTCTGGTCAGAGCGCCCTGTAAAGTGCCCTTGAACGTGTTTATCATGAAAAAGGTGCTATATAAATCTGGTATACTAATAATATGTTAAACGTAGAAATGCTTTTATATGTTACTTTAAAAAGCCAGAAGTCAATTCCCTGCTTCTGCTGAATACTGAGTATATTATTTGTCACATTCCATAATAGTAGCAATTTAAACACAGATTTCCATTGCGTTTTTGTATAACGTGTAATGCCATATCTTTCATAAAACAAAATATCAGTTTGCAAAAGTGTGAAAAAATTTCACGCCTTAAGTTTGTGTATCTAAAACAGGAACTGTCGTCAAAGTCAAATGTCAACCGGTTCGATTGTTTGTTACAACATGGAATAGGAATCAATTTATCTGAAATCTTGCGAACACGAACTACAAATGACAATAGTAGCTTAAATTATATGTGACAAGCCATGACAAAATGGTCCCAAATGACATTTTTATGGAAACTGAGTTTTTCACATATTCTGAACTGTA